>NC_143037.1:11997500-12155000 GCF_057628025.1 Oncorhynchus mykiss
ATGGGGGAAAAGTCCCCCAACTTCAGGAGGACGTGAGGCTGAAGGCCTGGGGGTCTGAGGGTCCCATTACCCCCAAGTAGAGGGGCTTCTATCCCCCTCACTATTCCTGTTTTAGCTGCAGATAAATCTCCCGGGAGGACAGCTGACAGGGAACGTCATCAGTCAGCACATTCCCAAACTCACACATCCCGATTCCCGAAACACCCAGCTCATCCCCTAGAACTCCCAACATAATTCTCTCGTGAGACGTTCACGTGGTGTCGAAGTTATCGGACGTTTGGAGTTCTGACTGGTCGTTTTTTTTGTACGACCTCCAATTCATTTTACCACTGACCTCTGACCTTTTCAACCAAAAGATGATAACAAATCAGTTTCTGACAATTACAAACTGGATAATGTAGCTAGTTTGTCATATATTGTAAAATATGTCATATCGTCAATATTAAGCAAACTAGCTAACTTAATTATTAGCAACGGTAGCAAGCATATCGAGAAAACTATCTAGCTAACTACCCAGTTACCACATTTGGTTTCTTGTAAGTTGTGGAAACATGTGTTTTTGTTTTTTGTTTTCACCTTGGTTGTGGGAACGAAGCAATACATTTCCTGACCGGTAAAATGTAAGGTTTTCTAAATGTTCTGAGAACAGAAGTAAGACTTTTACCTGTTCTGGGAACTTTCATTTTTAGTTTGCAGGAAGTTTCTAAGAATGTTTAACTCCGGTTCCTTGACCGTTTTCCAGGGAGGTTTTATTAACACTCTGAGAACAGAAATGATGAACGCTTTGAAAACGGAAATTATAGATTATTTGTAGGTTTTTGAATAAATTCCACACAATGTTTCAATAAGACTTTTAATAACACTGCTAGTTTATTTCATTTTTTACTCCACACACAGATAAGACACATGGAAATGAATTTCCTTAGGCATTAATCATGTGAACAATTTTCTTTTTTGTTATGACAAGGCATCAGTGAAATTTGAACCTAAGATCTTCCGTTCTCTATACATGAAATTAGTCCACTGCGCCGCATGTACACAGACAGCTGAATTCTGATCTTTTGCTCAATTATTGACAAAAGTACTGATCTGATTGGCCAAAAGACCAATTAGTGGAAAAAACTATCAGAATTAGGCAGCTTGTGTAAATGCAGCCCAGGATGGATCTAGCAAGCCATGTATTTTTTACTCCTACAAAGCTGTTAATTTTAGTCTATTCAAACAGACCCCATTTCAAAGGAAACAATCACTCATTAAGATCAGGTGTGGCCAATTAGTGGGCGTGGCCAACGCACCTGAACACACTCAACAAGAGAGAGGAAGAGATAGTTTTGTTGATGCTGAGAACGGAATGTTTTTAAATAACATTCTAACAACATTCTCTGAATATTACTAAAGATTTCTTGTGGTTTTTAATTTAAAGTTTTCTTAATGTTGTTGGAACAAATTGAGAACATGACTTTGATAGAACAATGAGGAAATATGTAGGAAACGCTATGCTGAAGTGCTGAAATTCAAATCAAATCAAATCATATTTGTCACGTGCACCGAATACAACAGGTGTAGTAGACCTTACAGTGAAATGCTTACTTACAGGCTCTAACCAATAGTGCACAAAAGATATTAGGTGAACAATAGGTAAGTAAAGAAATAAAACAACAGTAAAAAGACAGGCTACATACAGCAGCTAGACTATAAAAGTAGGGAGGCTACATACAGACACCGGTTAGTCAGGCTGATTGAGGTAGTATGTACATGAATGTATAGTTAAAGTGACTATGCATATATGATGAACAGAGAGTAGCAGTAGCGTAAAAGAGGGGTTGGCGGGTGGCGGGTGGCGGGTGGCGGGTGGCGGGACACAAAGCAGATAGCCCTGTTAGCCAATGTGCGGGAGAGCACTGGTAGGTCGGGCCAATTGAGGTAGTATGTACATGAATGTATAGTTAAAGTGGCTATGCATATAAGATAAACAGAGAGTAGCAGCAGCGTAAAAAGAGGGGTTGGGGGGGCACACAATGCAAATAGTCCGGGTAGCCATTTGATTACCTGTTCAGGAGTCTTATGGCTTGGAGCTAAAAACTGTTGGGAAGCCTTTTTGTCCTAGACTTGGCACTCCGGTACCGCTTGCCATGCGGTAGTATAGAGAACAGTTTATGACTGGGGTGGCTAGGGCCTTCCTCTGAAACCGCCTGGTGTAGAGGTCCTGGATGGCAGGCAGCTTGGCCCCCGTGATGTACTGGGCCGTCGTATGCATTACCCTCTGTAGTGCTTTGCGGTCAGAGGCCGAGCAATTACCGTACCAGGCAGTGATGCAACTAGTCAGGATGCTCTCGATGTTGCAGCTGTAGAACCTTTTGAGGATCTCAGGACCCATGCCAAATCTTTTTAGTTTCCTGAGGGGGAATAGGCTTTGTCGTGCTCTCTTCACGACTGCCTTGGTGTGTTTAGGCCATTCTAGTTTGTTGTTGATGTGTACACCAAGGAACTTGAAGCTCTCAACCTGCTCCACTACAGCTCCGTCGATGAGAATGGGGGCGTGCTCGGTCCTCCTTTTCCTGTAGTCCACAATCATCTTCTTAGTCTTGGTTAAGTTGAGGGATAGGTTGTTATTCTGGCACCACACGGCCAGGTCTCTGACCTCCTCCCTATAGGCTGTCTCATTGTTGTCGTTGATCAGGCCTACCACTGTTGTGTCGTCTGCAAACTTAATGATGGTGTTGGAGTCGTGCCTGGCCATGCAGTCATGGGTGAACAGGGAGTAAAGGAGGGGACTGAGCACGCACCCCTGTGGAGCTCCAGTGTTGAGGATCAGCGTGGCAGATGTGTTGCTACCTACCCTCACCACCTGGGGGCGGCCCATCAGGAAGTCCAGGATCCAGTTGCAGAGGGAGGTGTTTAGTCCCAGGATCCTTAGCTTAGTGATGAGCTTTGAGGGTACTATGGTGTTGAACGCTGAGCTGTAGTCAATGAATAGCGTCCTCACGTAAGTGTTCATTTTGTCCAGGTGGGAATGGGCAGTGTGGAGTGCAATAGAGATTGCATCATCTGTGGCTCCCACAGAAGAACATTCTTGGAACAATTTGAGAACATTATTCTAAATAGAACCATGAAGAAACCAATAGGAAACGTTATGCTGAAGAACTGAAATTCCCACAGAAGTTGTTTTTTTAACGTTCTCTGAACTATTTGAGAACATTCCCAATGTCAAACCAGTTGAATAACGTTCCAAAAACATTGCCAAAATGTAAATTAAATGTAACCATGATTGAACTTTTAGGAAATGTTCTGTTAAAATAATGAAATACCAAGAAAATACAGTTTTTTTGTTAAGTTTTTGAATGTGTGGAGAATGTTCCAAAGACAAGTAACTATTCGACACCATTCCCAGAAAGTTGTTGGAAGGTTCATGCAAAATAACCTCAGGACAACCACGCTCTGAGAAACACGTGGTTCTCAGAACAAAATGTGTTAGCTGGGTAAATGATTATTGGTTGAAGAATTGTTCTGATTTTAGAAGCACTTGAACTTGAATCATGTCGGACTGACGACTCCGAGCACGTGAATGCCTCATCATACCACCGACATCCCAAACCCACTCCAGCCTGATGGACATGAAATGTGAATGGGTTTGTACCCGATGAGTGTTGAAGAATAAAGGGCCATGCATCTACTAACCAATAGCTAGAAAGCCATGTAAGTTGATACCATACCATTAATACATGAATTAATGTATGCTGTGATACATATGACATGCTGCCGTACGTGGAGGACACATGACACACACTGACCAGGACTTTTACACCTGAAACAGCCCAGCAGAGCCCAGCCCAGCACAGTGCAGGCCTTGCATGGCATAAACCCATGTTGAATCAAATCTAAAACCAGTAGATCGCCCAATTCATTCCTTAACAGTGAGCTTGTCTATACCTGGCTGACAATTAGACCTGCATCAGTCCATTATTATCACCCCCAGATAATAGATGCCATTTAGCAGAAGCTTTTATTCAAAGCGACTTACAGGAATGTGTGCATTTTATGTGTGGCTGGTCCTGGGAAATAAACCCACTACGATGGTGTTACAAACATCCTGCTCTACCAACTGGTAGGAGGTGATGTCACAAATGTAGCCTTACCTCAGGAGAATTCTCAGGAATTAGAGAAGAAGAAAATAATGTTCAAGGAGGAGAAGAAGAGTTGAAAGTATTCCAGAAAGTGTCCCAGTGCCTACCCTCCTGTACACCCAAGAGACAGTGTAGGAGCTGGGCTACGGAAGCCTGGGTGGGTGGGAGCTGCTTAAGGGTCTACGAGGAGACTGATATTGTCTCTCAGATGCTCCCGGGGTCTATGTATAGACCAGTATAGAACGGGGGGGGGTTGAAGGGGGTAGTGTGAAGAGGACGGGAGGACAGAATAGTGGATAGAGAAAGATAATCACTTACCCCCCTTCCCTTCGCTCCCCGAGGACTGTGTTTCTCACCATAGTGAAGTGTCCAGTTCACCTGTTTATACCTTTAGAATAAACAAGTGGCTGTGTCCCCATATCACTCAGATCTCTGTCACACAACTGACCACATAGAGAGAGAGAGAGACAGAGACAGAGACAGAGACAGACAGAGAGGGAGAGAGAGAGAGAGAGAGAGAGAGAGAGAGAGAGAGCATACTGAAAGAGAGGGAGAAAGAGAGTGAGATAATGAGATATGGGTAGAGAGAGAGAGAAAGGGGGACAGAGTGAGACAGAGCTAGTGTCTAATCATCAATAGAGAATTTACTATGCATCCGACTTTAATGACCTATTTCAAAGCTAACCCTCAACCCTGTCCTCTAACCCCTGACCCATAAACCTAGCGCCAACTCTAAACCTGACTCAGATTTATGAGAATGTATGGCATAACTGAAGACCTATGACTGCAGGGACTGGATAGTAGCCCCATGATGGTGATCAGGTAGTGTGTGTGTTGGTGGGGTGGGGAGGGGGGGTAGTTCTTCTGATGTCTTTACTCTGATCACATTGTAAAAATTAGTGTTTAGAGTCCAGCACTCAGCACTCAACCAGATGACTGGAGATCAACAGGACTAAAAATAGGAGAGGCCCTCCTGGCAGTGTGTGTGTGTGTGTGCGCGCGCTCGTCCGAAGGCCTAATGTCAGGGGAGAGAGCTAAGTGCATTACCAGTTATCAACCAGTAGGAGTGTAGCCATTCTCGTGATAAAGATTAGCATTAGTGTTTTCTCCTCAGACACAACATACTTGATATTGCTTGGGTTACCACTCACCTGAGTCATGCGACAACAGCCATTTTGCTTTGCAGCAGAAGAACCCTGACACACAGCCCTCACTTCACCCTGGGATCAGATGAGGCTAAAGTTTGAGGCTAAAGATAGCGATCCAGCATGGGCTAGGTAGGGTTTCACAGCTCTGGGATGGTGACTGACAGAACATGGTCAAGGAATTTAGAACACAGTTTACAGGAACTGTCTTCAACATCGAGATGATAATAAAACACCCATGAAGGCAGCTAGCAACCTTCCCTTAGTGAAAGGGTTTGTTTGATTATATATTCATCCCTTAGAGAAAAAACCACACTATTTCACATGTGGAATATCACATGATTTCACATGAAATTTCACTTTTTTTTCACATGATAACGTGTTTTTGATCACGCTTTCACATGTGTAGTTACATGTTGTCACGAGGCTTCGCATGTTGTCACATGTTATCACATTAACGTCACGTAAGATCACGTGTGAGCACATGAACACGTGTTTTTGGAACACTTCACATGTGTTCACATGTGAAACTCATGTGGTTTTTCTGTAAGCGATCCATCATAACCCTATGATGAGACTGTGACTGAGCTCACTGTAATAACGAAGCAACATCACCACCTTGTGGATGACGGTAGGAGCTGTCCCAGATGATGATTATAATATAACTCCTACCTACCTCGTCTCTCTTACCCAGTCCTATTGGAGGTGGGCATGATGCTGGAGACATAGACAGACAGACAGACAGACAGACAGACAGACAGACAGACAGACAGACAGACGGCTGGAGAGTTTCACATCTGTTTTTTATTTCTCTGAACTACAGAACACCAACTGAACAGCTCAGCTCTCACATCAATCAGACAAAACCTCCCTGCTATCTCCTCCCTTCCTTTCCCTTCCCTTCCCCTCCCTTTCTTATCACAATAAGGAAGTGGAAAAGGCAAAGGAAAAACCACCAAACAAACACATCCTGATACAGAGTGTACTACTGTGCAATGCACTGACACATTTATATGAAGCAAGAAAGAAAAACACAGGCTATTTCATGATATTCATAATAATAATATACTCACAATATTCATGACAAAAATAACATGAAAAAGAAGAGGTTGGCACTGCGTGCTGGTAGCTTCATAGATGAGTACAGTCTTGTTCTCCTATACAGTCAGCTCTTTGGTTCAGATTCAGGCCTTCATGTGACCAACTGGATTTTGAACCCGGGTCTCCTGCACTCCCCGAGATTGTATTAGGCCCCTTAGCTAAAGTCACAATGGAAGCACACAGCAGGCATGTAGTCCATCCTTTTACAAGTCAGCATTAGCCTACAGTTTGTCTTAGGATGGATGTTCTAGCTTCTCTCCTCTCATCCATCTCTCCTCTCATCCATCTCTCCTCTCATCCATCTCTCCTCTCCTCGATCTCTCCTCTCATCCATCTCTCCTCTGCTCGATCTCTCTTTAGCACGTCCTCACTTTTATCTGTTTATCCTTCTTTATTTTCAACTTTATTCTGTCATTCCCAACGCATTCAATTTTGTTTTATTAAACTACATATCAAGACCCATTTTCTCTCCCTATCCATGTTTCTCTCTCTCTTTGTCTGACACTTTAGATCGCGTTATAAAATACTTATTTTACATTCATATTCATATATTCATACATATCAACTATATTCTATATCAACTATACATCAAATAATATTTTTTATCAGGTGAAGCAGAGGAGGTCAAATTATCAGAAGAAGGAATGGTGATGACAAGGCTGGTGTGAACCAAGAGCTACAATGGTGTCCAAACAGGAAGTCTATAAAATAAAGAATGTGATCAAGAAAACCCCAGACCAAAGACACTTCAAAGTATTCAAACAGGTGAGTAGTGGATAGACTTCTGATTTTCATTCTTAGGTAAATTATGCAATGCACAATACTAACATCTCTTTTGGACTGACAAAGACCAGTACCTTGTCAGTCCAAAACGTGAGAGCATAGTTGTCCTATGGTTATTTTGCATACAACATTCCCACAACATTCTCGGAATGGTGCAGGATAGTTGCTTGGCTTTGGAACATTCCGAGCAGATTTAAGGAACTTGACGAAATAACATAATTTTCTTGGTATTTCGTTACTTTAAATAAATGTTTTCTAAAAGTTGAAACATGGTTACATTTAGTGACACTTTTGGTAATGTTCTAGGAACGTTCTCCAACTGGGAATGTTTTCAAATAGTTCAGAGAATGTTTAGTAACAACGTTCTTCTGCAAGAATTTCAATATTTCAGAATAATGTTTCCTACAGGTTTCCTCATGGTTCTATTTAAAGTACTGTTCTCAGAACATTCAGAAAACGTTAAGAAACAATATTCTTCTGCGGGATGTTTAGTACTTCAGCATAACGTCGTCTGAAGGTTTGCTCATGGTTCTATTCAAAGTACTGTTCTCAGAACATTCAGAAAACGTTAAGAAACAATATTCTTCTGCGGGATGTTTAGTACTTCAGCATAACGTCGTCTGAAGGTTTGCTCATGGTTCTATTCAAAGTCATGTTCTCAGAACATTAAGAAAACGTTTGCTAAAAACCACAAGAAAACATAAATAACGTTTAAAAACGAATACATTCCGTTCTCAGCGTCAACTCTCTCTCTCCTCAGGTGTGTTAGCCGTGCCCGATAATTGGCCACACTTGAATAAATGTTTGTTTTCTTTGAAATGGGGTCTGTTTGTGTAGACTACAATGAACATGAGTTTATTTTAAACAAGTAATAAAAAACATGCTAGCTCCATCCTAGACTCATTTCATAGATAGAGAACAGAAGATCATAGGTTTGAATCTCACTGACGCCGTGCCACAATAAAAAAAAAATGCATGTGTTTGCGTGATTAATGCCTCAGCAAATACGTTTCCATTTGTCTTATCTGTGCTTGGAGTTCTTAACAAACTATTCTCGCAGTGTTATTGAAAGTCTTATTGAAACATTCAGTGAAAATGTTAAGGAAGTTATTCCATCATTTCGAAATAACCTTTACATTTTGTTTAAAACATTCACAACATTTAGATAATGTTCTCAAAACTTTATTTAATTACCTTCAAATAACCCATCATTTCTGTTCTAAGAACGATAACAAAACCTCCTCGGAAAACTTTCAGGGAACCAGAATAAAATGTTCTCAAAACCTCCCTGCAAACTTAAAGCGTAACTTCCCAGAACAGGCAAAATGTTTACTTCCGTTATCAGAATGTTTAAAAAACATTCAGTTTTACCGGTCTGGGTAACTTACGGCTTCATTCCCAGAACCAATGGTAAACCAAAAACGTACGTTCCCACAACTTCCAAGGAACCAAATTTGCAAGCTGGGATTTCTCCAGAGCCAGTCTATAGTGTGTTGACTTAGCTCATGGTGGATCCGGGGCGCCAGACGCTAGGTTGCAGACCCAGGTTAGAGGTGCTGAATTTGGGGCGAGGCACTCTGGAGGGCTGCGTGGAGGCGGGGCGAGGTGGGGTGTGGGCCAAATGGCTCAGATCAGGGGCACTCTTAAACTGACTGTTACCTTGTTGGGGGGCGTGGGCCTGGGAGGGGTAGGGGTTAGGGTCAGGGACATGGACGGAGGAGAAGCTCGGAAGCTGTGGGAGGGGGCCTGTGGGGGCTGGAGTAGGTGGGACCCACTGGGGCTGAGGTTGGTAGGGGGGGGTAGAGAGTGATTGGTAGCAGGAAGTGGCTTTTGGGGGAAGAGAAATGACATCAGACCTCCACATCGGTTCTCCTAGTGTGGTCGCTGATCGTGGGATGATGACAGTAGGGGCGGGGCCTGTGGGAGGTGGCGTGGAGAACCGTTTGACCTCATACACACGTGGCATCTTGTTTTGGCCCTGGGGAGTCCCGCCCCCGTAGCTGAAGAGGGAGGAGTTTAGCTGATAGGGCTGGTGACTCATGAAGTCCAGAGCCTTGATGCCTTGAGCCTTCTGACCCCCAGGGGCGGCTTTATGCCCCGCTGAACCCCCACCCTGTCCTACTACCCCCGCCCTCTGGCGCTGGGCTTGGGGAGGGCAGGAGGGGGAGAGGAGGGGGTTGTAGCTGATGGGAGGGGGGGCTCTGCAGCTGGAGGAGTATTTGAATTGAGAGGGGAGGGAGGGTGTGGGAGAGGGCTGGCGGGGGTGGTCGGGACTGGGTTGGGGTGAGGAGGGGGTCTCCACCACATAGCGATCCATCCTGCTCTGCCTACGGGCAAACAGCTGACCCCCCTTCCCTGCTAGCTGGGGTACCTGTGGAGGAGGCTGGGGTTTAGGGGCCACAGGAGGGGGCTTGGAGCCTCTCTGTGCCTGCATGAAGTTACAGGCCTCAGCCCCCAGCTTCAACCAGTCCTCTTCAGGGCCTGACTCACCTCCAGCCTCCCCACTAACTCCTCCACTAGGCCCCATGGGGCCTGGGCCTATCCTGGTCGGTGCATCCGGGTTTTGGAGCAGCTCCAGCAGGGCCGGGTTGGGAGACACGTCCTTCTTGTTCTCCACAGAAGGACGGAACATAGGCTTCTTGTTGCTGCGACGACGCGCCTCCGCGAGAATGCCTGTTCTGGAGGCGGGGACGGCGATACGCTGCTCACGGGATGACAAAGAATCAGAGGCAGGGGTCTGGGCAGTGGAGGGGGTCACCATGGCAGGGTTTGTCATAGAGACATAGGAGTTGAAGGTCAAGGGAGGAGGGGGTTGGGTCTGAGCAAGGGAGGGAATGTAAGGTGTGGCAGAGGATGGAGAGAAGGGTTGATTAGAAGAAGAAGGAGGAGAGAAGGGCTGGGCAGCCATGGCAGAGGATGGATAGACTGGGGCATGAGGAGGAGGAGGGGAGAAAGGTTGACTAGGAGTAGAGAAGTGTTGAATGGGGGCAGGAGGAGGAGAGAATGGTTGAGGAGCAGTCAAGGAGCAGCAGTCAGAAGAAGGAGAGAAGGTGGCAGTATGGACCGAGGGAGAAGAGAAAGGCTGAGAGGGAGTGCGGGTAGGAGAGGATGGAGGAGAGAGAACAAGAGGAGGAGGAGAGAGGATGGATTCAGTAGGTCTAGGGGGAATGTAGAGGGAGGTACTGGAGACCGCTCTCCTGGCCTCGGGCGCCCCTGAAGGGCGAGGGGGGGCGATGGTTACCATGGATACCGCAGCAGTGGGTTTGGAAACCATTGTCAAGCCAGGAGTGGGCTGGACGGGTCGGAAGATGACAGGGCTGGCGGGGGGGCGAGATGGGGCAAGGCCTGAGCTGAAGGGGCGTGCCGTGCGGTTATGGATTCCCCCAGGCGGGTTAGGGTTAGTGTTTAGGTCAGGCTGGGGGGGGATAGGGGTGTGAGAGGTGGAAGTCAGAACCACACTGGCCTGACTCATCCCTGCTGAGCCCCCATTGGACAAACTTGCAGTCAGGGAGGTGTTAGGGGCAGAGTTGTAGGTGACAGGAGTGGCCAATTTCCTTTGCTGCTCATACTGCTTTGTCTCTTTCCCCTGATAGGCTATGTAGTCCAGCCCGGGGCTCTGATAGGCTGGGGCATTCATCCCAGACCCCTGATTGAATGACATGTTCATCTCTGGGCTCTGATAGGCCAAGGAATCCAACCCTGAGCTCTGATTAGTTGGTGTTTGGGGCCTTGAGTTATAGGTGGAGGGGCAGGCAGAACTCCTCCTATCCAGCATGTCCAGGTATTCGCTGTCCCAGGTGGGGTCAAAGGTTCCAGCAAAGCCCTCTTCATCCACCTCTGAACCCGAGGGGAAGGAACTCCCTTCCTCCTCCTCTCCCTCCGTCTCTCCCCCAGTCTCATGACCCACCTCCCCCTCCATCTCTCCCCCAGTCTCAGCACCCACCTCCCCCTCCGCGCGGCCAAAACAGGTGAGGGTGAACTTCTTGGCACGCTGGCGTCTCTTCTTGAACATGAGAACTCCTTTAGAGTTGGAGTTTGGAGCGGCGGTGAGCAGGGAGGCGATGGAACGACATTTAGTACGAGCCTCTTTCACCTGCCTGTCTACCACACTCTCTCCTCTCTGCAGCTCTGGTAGACAGGGGGAGGGACAGGAGGAAGGGGGAGAAGTGGGGAAGAGAGAAAGAGAGAACAGAGGATTACATAAGTAACTGTAATGAATAAGAAAATTCTGGTTAGAAACATAAAAGCCTGTTTGGGAGTGATTGACAGCATCTGGAATGTCACTCAAATCCATGATGACACCATGATGGGTGACACCATCAGCCAGTGAGGGGTGGGCAGGGCTCAACCCTGACAGACAGGAGAGTGTGCTGGGGGCTCAAAGCTCTGATTTCCCCATACTCCCCAGTTGAGCAGCGCCCAGATAGTCTGTCTGTCTGTCTGTCTGTCTGTCTGTCTGTCTGTCTGTTTGTCGGTCTCCATATCAGTGTATGTATTTGGTGTATGAGATGGAGATATTTCAGCCGTTTTATAAATGAACTCAGCCCTCAGAAATACCCTCACACAAATACTGTTAGTATGACTAACAGCCACACACACACACACACACACACACACACACACACACACACACACACACACACACACACACACACACACACACACACACACCAGTGAAGGGATCAGGGGATTAGGTGAGGCGTCTATGAGGCTGGTGCATCTACTCAAACAGTGACAGGAATCACAGTCTAACTGAAACCTCACAGCTCATAACGCATCTACTGTATCTGAAGAGAGGAATCAGTCCAGGTTTCTCTTATCCAACCACAGATCAGACGACATCAGTCGACATCAGTAACATAAAAAATATACAGGGCAGGAGAGACACACAGCAGCCTTGACTGGCAGAAACACAAAGACAGAGTCGACCAGCAGCAACCAGCAATATTACCCAACCATCAATATTACCCACCATCAATATTACCCAACCATCAATATTACCCAACCATCAATATTACCCAACCATCAATATTACCCAACCATCAATATTACCCACCATCAATATTACCCAACCATCAATATTACCCACCATCAATATTACCCAACATCAATATTACCCAACATCAATATTACCCACCATCAATATTACCCAACCATCAATATTACCCACCATCAATATTACCCACCATCAATATTACCCAACCATCAATATTACCCACCATCAATATTACCCAACCATCAATATTACCCACCATCAATATTACCCACCATCAATATTACCCACCATCAATATTACCCACCATCAATATTACCCACCATCAATATTACCCAACCATCAATATTACCCACCATCAATATTACCCAACATCAATATTACCCACCATCAATATTACCCAACCATCAATATTACCCACCATCAATATTACCCACCATCAATATTACCCAACCATCAATATTACCCACCATCAATATTACCCACCATCAATATTACCCAACCATCAATATTACCCACCATCAATATTACCCAACATCAATATTACCCACCATCAATATTACCCAACCATCAATATTACCCACCATCAATATTACCCACCATCAATATTACCCAACCATCAATATTACCCACCATCAATATTACCCAACCATCAATATTACCCAACCATCAATATTACCCACCATCAATATTACCCACCATCAATATTACCCACCATCAATATTACCCACCATCAATATTACCCACCATCAATATTACCCAACCATCAATATTACCAACCATCAATATTACCCACCATCAATATTACCCACCATCAATATTACCCACCATCAATATTACCCAACATCAATATTACCCAACCATCAATATTACCCACCATCAATATTACCCAACCATCAATATTACCCAACCATCAATATTACCCAACCATCAATATTACCCACCATCAATATTACCCAACCATCAATATTACCCAACCATCAATATTACCCAACCATCAATATTACCCAACCATCAATATTACCCAACCATCAATATTACCCAACCATCAATATTACCCACCATCAATATTACCCACCATCAATATTACCCAACCAGCAATATTACCCACCATCAATATTACCCAACCATCAATATTACTCATTATCAATATTACCCACCATCAATATTACCCAACCATCAATATTACCCACCATCAATATTACCCACCATCAATATTACCCAACCATCAATATTACCCAACCATCAATATTACCCAACCATCAATATTACCCAACCATCAATATTACCCAACCATCAATATTACCCACCATCAATATTACCCACCATCAATATTACCCAACCATCAATATTACCCACCATCAATATTACCCAACCATCAATATTACCCACCATCAATATTACCCAACCATCAATATTACCCACCATCACCAAACAGATTTCATTTCTCACTAAAAACACCCAGAATCATCAGCAGAAAACACCTCCTGTCCAGTAACAGTATCTTACCACACCTTCAGCACCTCCAGTGTGTGTGTGTGTGTGTGTGTGTGTGTGTGTGTGTGTGTGTGTGTGTGTGTGTGTGTGACTTACCAGCGTAGATGGAGTGAATAACGGAGTGTTCATCAGGGTCCGAACCCGTTGAAGATGTGAAGTTCCTCATGTCTCCAAGTGTGTGTGTTCTCTAACCCTCACACACACATTCTCAGGTAGGTGGAAAATGACCAGTTGTATTCTAGGTAGGATAACAACTCTCTCTCGTATCTCTCTCTCCTCTCCTCTCTCTCCTTTCTTCCCATCCCCCCACTCTCCTCTTTTGTGTCACTCTCTCATTCTCTCTCTCTTCTTCTATCCCAAACCAACACATGATGTCATCCCCTATTCCTGTCTGTCTGACAGATGTCTGGGCACACACACACACACACACACACACACACACTGTCCATGGGGTTCTCCCCCGTCCTTCACCCACTCAGATCTGCAAAATATTTCCATACAACAACCTTGTACATGCTCCAGAGCTGTGTGTGTGTGTGTGTGTGTGTGTGTGTGTGTGTGTGTGTGTGTGTGTGTGTGTGTGTGTGTGTGTGTGTGTGTGTGTGTGTCTGTCTGTGTCTGTGTCTGTGTGTAGGTGTGTGTGAGTGTGTGCGTGCGTGTATGTGTGCGCGCATGCGTACGTATGTGTGTATGTGCGTGTGTGTGTGTGCGTGTGTGTGTGTGTGTGCGTGTGTGTGTGTGTGATGTGAGTAAGGCCAGTTCTCACTGTCACTATTGTCTCTCTGTCCAAGATGTAACCTTGCCTGAAACCTGAAGACTTGCATTAGCTCCTAAAGCTTATGCCAAGGCTTTAGCTCAGCAGGATAACATTGTGCCAGGGAGCACCATCAGCTGCTTTAGTTCAGAATGAGGTAGACAGCTGTGAGGAAAGTTACATCATTCATGAGTTAATAGATTCATGTAGTCATCTAAGCAGGTCAGATACCTATGTCTAGCTGCATGGGAAGAATGCCATTTTTGACATGGAGTTGAAACCTGATTTTCAAATAAATAGGGTATAATTGATCAGGTTTGCTGCCCCCCCCCCCCCCCCCCCCCCCCCACCCCCACACCCCCTCCCCCATCCCCTCTCCTCCCATCAGCCATGGCATATTCAGCTGTGGGGATCACTAAATGTGAGGTCAGTTGTGTCCGTGTGTCCGTCAAGGCCAGAGGGGAATGCTAGCTGTCCCATCATAAATCTTCTGGATGAGACCAGGGCTTAGAATACTGACAGGAGAGACAGAAATAGGAGAGGGACGCTTTGATTCATGAGATAGACAGCAACAGGAAATATCCCCCTCTCTCAAATCAAATCAAACTTTATTTGCCACATGCGCTGAATACAACAAGTGTAGACTTTCCCGTGAAATGCTTTACTTACAAGCCTTTAACCAGACACATTTACTCCCATACACTCACAGACACTCACAGACAATCCCACAGGCGTTGCAGAGCAGCTGAAGAGTTCACATGTAGGCTGTAGTGTGTATAGTGTGCAGGGTATCTGGTAAAGTGTACTCACTGGCTTGCCGGGCCTTTTCCTTGTACGTAGCAGACAGTTCATCACTGAGTGGGGTCAGCTGGGAGCCCACCATGGGAACCATCTGAGAGCTGGAGCCCAGCATCATGGCTCCTCTAGCCCGCTCTGGAGACACCAGGGGTGAGCAGGCCAGAACCACACCCCCCCCTGCCTCCTGGAACCCACTGTCTCCCTCCACCTCTCCTCCCACCACCGGCTCCCCCTGCGCATGGTGTAGGACGGGCCGGGCTGGGTGGGTCCACTCTGGCCGGGCCTGCGGGGGTTGGGGTTGGGGTTGGTAGACTACCTCCCTGCGTGGTACTCCAGGTTGAAACCCCCCTGTTCCTGATCCCGTTGGTTGCTCCCACTGTTGGATCCCCCCATTTCCCAGTGTGGGTAGTTGCTCCCAGGTCCCCTGCAGGGAAACGCCCCCATCTGGAGCGCTCTCATACCTTGAGAGAGAGAGAGAGAGAGAGAGAGAGAGAGAGAGAGAGAGAGAGAGAGAGAGAGAGAGAGAGAGAGAGAGAGAGAGAGAGAGATTGGGCAGGTCATGGTGATGTCATCGTACAAACCAACAAGGTTGGGGATGATTCTGTTTTGTTTTTGTCTCATACCCGCTTATCTCCGAAGTCTCCTCCTCCTCCTGCTGGCGACCGGGAGAGTGCGCATCCGGAGGAGTGTGTCGCTGGCGGCGGTGTGTGTGTGTGTCCGCATCGCTGTCCGTCTCTCCATAATAGGCCTCACTGTCAGGGGGGGAGGTGAGGGTGAAGCAGGCAGGCCCGTCTGTGTGTGTGGCTGTGTGTATCTGACCCGGCAGGACCACAGAGTGGAACCCAGACCTGGAGGCAGAAAGAGAACGAGATAGCCAGGCTGTGTGTGTGTCTGCGTTGCTTATTCTACGGTCTACTTGTATAGGTCTAGTGTATGTGTACAGTGTATCCCCTATATGCATTTAGCAGTGGGCGGGTCTAAATCGTGGCCGCCACTGAAAAACCCTCCTCCGCCACTACTGAGATGGAATAAGAAAAAAAACGGTTTGGATGGGGGGAGGTGGGGGGGTAATTTGCCGGATGGAGAAACGGTTTGGATGGGGGGAGGTGGGGGGGTAATTTGCCGGATGGAGAAACGGTTTGGATGGGGGGAGGTGGGGGGGTAATTTGCCGGATGGAGAAACGTTTTGGATGGGGGGAGGTGGGGGGGTAATTTGCCGGATGGAGAAACGGTTTGGATGGGGGGAGGTGGGGGGGTAATTTGCCGGATGGAGAAACGGTTTGGATGGGGGGAGGTGGGGGGGTAATTTGCCGGATGGAGAAACGGTTTGGATGGGGGGAGGTGGGGGGGTAATTTGCCGGATGGTGAAATGTTTTGGATGGGGGGAGGTGGGGGGGGTAATTTGCCGGATGGAGAAACGGTTTGGATGGGGGGAGGTGGGGGGGTAATTTGCCGGATGGTGAAATGTTTTGGATGGGGGGAGGTGGGGGGGTAATTTGCCGGATGGTGAAATGTTTTGGATGGGGGGAGGTGGGGGGGTAATTTGCCGGATGGTGAAATGTTTTGGATGGGGGGAGGTGGGGGGGTAATTTGCCGGATGGTGAAATGTTTTGGATGGGGGGAGGTGGGGGGGTAATTTGCCGGATGGTGAAATGTTTTGGATGGGGGGAGGTGGGGGGGTAATTTGCCGGATGGTGAAATGTTTTGGATGGGGGGAGGTGGGGGGGTAATTTGCCGGATGGTGAAATGTTTTGGATGGGGGGAGGTGGGGTGGTAATTTGCCGGATGGTGAAATGTTTTGGATGGGGGGAGGTGGGGGGGTAATTTGCCGGATGGTGAAATGTTTTGGATGGGGGGAGGTGGGGGGGTAATTTGCCGGATGGTGAAATGTTTTGGATGGGGGGAGGTGGGGGGGTAATTTGCCGGATGGTGAAATGTTTTGGATGGGGGGAGGTGGGGGGGTAATTTGCCGGATGGTGAAATGTTTTGGATGGGGGGAGGTGGGGGGGTAATTTGCCGGATGGTGAAATGTTTTGGATGGGGGGAGGTGGGGGGGTAATTTGCCGGATGGTGAAATGTTTTGGATGGGGGGAGGTGGGGGGGTAATTTGCCGGATGGTGAAATGTTTTGGATGGGGGGAGGTGGGGGGGTAATTTGCCGGATGGTGAAATGTTTTGGATGGGGGGAGGTGGGGGGGTAATTTGCCGGATGGTGAAATGTTTTGGATGGGGGGAGGTGGGGGGGTAATTTGCCGGATGGTGAAATGTTTTGGATGGGGGGAGGTGGGGGGTAATTTGCCGGATGGTGAAATGTTTTCAGTGTAAACTAAAAAGACTAAAACCAAATGTAAAGTACGTAGAAATTATAATGGAGAAACTAACAATCACTAAAAACTAGAGTCAGGGAGAATCAAACATTGTAAAAATGTCATGGCTTTGGGCCTCCATTGATTTTGTTTTAATGTTTGATTTACTCAGATAACATAAGAACAAGGCATAAGACATGGCAAAATGTGTAGGATTGCAGGACATTGTGTAGAATTGCACTGGTGTGTATGTCTGTATGATCTGACCTCTTGACCCTAAGGTTGAGTCTATGTCTGTATGATCTGACCTCTTGACCCTGAGGTTGAGTCTATGTCTGTATGCTCTGACCTCTTGACCCTGAGGTTGAGAGTGTGTCGATGGGAGTCGATGAGCATCATCGCCTGAGCGTGGTTGAGCTCTGCACAGACATGGTCGCCGATGGCAACCAACTCATCCTCCTCCCTCAGGTCGGCCCGGCACGCCTTACTGCGCCGTCGCACCTGCAACACACAACACACACATTAACACACACACACACACAGCCTCAATGGAACATCATGGAATCCCAGACCCCTTCAGTCCCCTGAGAGGTGGGGAGCAGTGTCATAGAGCCACTAGGGGGAGACAAAAGCTGAACACTTCTGAGGTTTAAATGTTTTACATTTTAGTCATTTAACAGACACTTATCCAGAGCAACGTACAGTTGGTGCATTCATCTCAAGATAGCGAGGTGGGACAACAACATATCACAGTCGTAGGAAGTACATTTTCCCTCAATAAAGGAGCTATCAGCAAAGTCAGTGCCAGTAGGGAAAGACCTGCACAAGTTTCTATTTATGTTATGAGGACATCATCTCTCCGGGTCTATGGAGGGGAGGGGGGAGTCTGAAGGGCGGTACAAACTAGGCAATGATGTCATGAAGTTATCCATCACTGAATAGGGTGGAGGGGTGGAAGCAAAGCCCTATACATAAATGGATCTGTCAGAAAGCATGAGATATAGGTGGGATAGAGAGAGAGAGAGAGAGAGAGAGAGAGAGAGAGAGAGAGAGAGGGGGGTGGGGGGTGAATAGATATAAAGGGGGAGAGAGAGGGGAGGGGTGGAGAGAAAGGGAGAGAGTAAGAGAGAAATAGGCAGGATGGAGAGAGAGGGTGCAGATATATACAGGTGGAGAGAGAAAGAGAGAGCGTGAGGGAAAGAAAGAAAGAACAGTGGACAGATGACACATAGCAGAATCATTTCTGCTATGGGGGGAGGGGGGGCTATTAGACAGCTGCCTCCCCCCATACACACAGTGGGCAGAGGGCATGCCTCACATTCACCATGTGTTGCCCACACACCCCGAAATAAACCCCAGCTGGAGAACCAGCCACATTCCTATACAAACCCACAGTCGGAGCAGCTAACCAGGGATATCACCTTTTACACACTTTATATGGTGAGTAATATGTACCTGTTAGGCCAAATTAGCCTGGTTAGCATTAGCATGTACATTACCCGCCGCTTTTCCCTCTACCGGTCGGCACCAGAGACTGTGTGTGTGATTATGTGGAGGGCAGACATGCCTCAGATAAGCCCAGCTGGGAGTAGAGGTCCACAGGATTAGAATAGCTCATTTAAGAGGAGCTGGAGCAGGCCATGGAAAAATGGCCTCTCTCTCACACACACACACACACACACACACACACGGTCTTCTACAACTAACCTTGTGGGGACACACAATTCAGTCCCATTCAAAATGCTATTTTTCCTAACCCCTAACCCTAACCCTAAACCTTACCCTAACCTATGCCCTTACCCAAGTCCTAACCCTAACATTACGAATAGAAGAGAATATAATAAAATAGACTAGAATCGAATAGAAGAGAATAAAAGAGAATAGAATAGAAGAGACTAGAATAGAAGAGGATAGAAGAGCATAGAAGAGAAGAGAAGAGAAGAGAAGAGAAGAGGATATAATAGAATAGAAGAGAACAGAAGAGAATAGAATAGAAGAGAATAGAAGAGAAGAGGATATAATAGAAGAGAATAGAATAGAAGAGACTAGAATAGAATAGAAGAGAATAGAAGAGAAGAGGATATAATAGAAGAGAATAGAATAGAAGAGACTAGAATAGAATAGAAGAGAAGAGAAGAGAATAGAATAAAAGCAAATAGAAGAGGATAGAGTAGAAGAGAAAATAATATAATAGAATATAATAGAAGAGAATAGAAGAGAAGTGAAGAGAAGAGAATATAATAGAAGAGAATAGAATGGAAGAGACTAGAATAGAAGAGAAGAGAAGAGAATAGAATAAAAGCAAATAGAAGAGGATAGAGTAGAAGAGAAAATAATATAATAGAATATAATAGAAGAGAATAGAAGAGAAGTGAAGAGAAGAGAATATAATAGAAGAGAATAGAATAGAATAGAAGAGGATATAATAGAAGAGACTAGAATAGAATAGAAGAGAATAGAAGAGAGAAGGGGATATAATAGAAGAGAATAGAATAGAAGAGAATAGAAGAGAGAAGAGGATATAATAGAAGAGAATAGAATAGAAGAGACTAGAATATAATAGAAGAGAATAGAAGAGAAGAGGATAGAGTAGAAGAGAATAGAATAAAAGAAAATAGAAGAGAATAGAATCAAAGAGACTAGAGTAGAAGAGAATATAATAGAAGAGAAGAAAATAGAAGAAAATAGAAGAGAAGAGGATAGAGTAGAAGAGAATAGAATAAAAGAGAATAGAAGATAAGAGAATAGAAGAGAATATTTAAAAAAATAGAAAATAATAAAAGAGAATAGAATAGAAGATAATAGAATAGAATATAAGATAATATAATAAAAGAGAATATAGGAAAATATAATAAAAGAGAAGAGGATAGAGTAGAAGATAATAGAATAGAATAAAAGAGACTAGAATAGAAGAGAATATAATAGAAGAGAAGTGGATAGAGTAAAAGAGAATAGAATAGAAGAGAGTATAATAGAAGATAATAGAATAGAAGAGAATAGGATAGGATAGAGTAGAAGATAAAATAATAGAAGAGAGGAGAATAGAATGGAAGAGAAGAGAATAGATTAGAATAGAAGAAAATAGAAGATAATATAATCGAAGAGAATAGAAGAAAATCTAATATAGTAGGAAAGAATAGAATAGAATAGAGAAAATATAATATAGTAGAAGAGAATAGAATAGAATAGCACACATGCGACAGGCTGGTAGTTCAGTGTCAGCTGCAGAGCAGTTTAGGGGTTAAAAGGTTCACGGGTATCTCGGCAATAATATAATATATGCCATTTAGCCGATGCTTTTTTGCAAAGCGACTTACAGAGAAATGTAATGTCAAATAAAATGTTTTATGTGTAAGTGGTCCCGGGAATCAAGCCCACTACCCTGGTGTCTTAAGCACAAGCAACTGAGCTACAAGGATAATCTCGATGCCAACAACATTGATCCATCAGCCTTGAGATTTGGAGCTGTGAATGATCCATTTCTCTAACCCAGTACTAACATCTAAGCCAATTTGAGAGAGGTCACATTTTTATTTTACCTTCATTTAACTAGGCAAGTCAGTTAAGAACAAATTGTGATTTACGATGATGGCCAACCCCTGCCAAACTCTAAGGCTGTGCACCGCCTTATGGGAATTCCAATCAAGGCCAGCTGTGATACAGAGTGGAATCGAACCAGGGACTGTAGTGACTCCTCTAGCACTGAGATACAGTGTCTTAGACCGCTGTGCCACGCAGGAGCCCTACATGCAGCCCAGATTTCTACAATATCTTTTCTGATTAGATTAAATGCATTCTGCCATGTCAACACCAACGTGTCTCTGTGAGTGTGTGTGTCCACTTAGAGAGCATGCCGTCAATTCCTCTGCTCTTAGAGTGGTTTTATCTTGTCTTAATGGTATACTACACTGAGAGAGATAACATACTGTAATAATTCCTATCACACACACACACATTAAACACAGAGCTGAAACACACATGAACACCAAGAAGCATACAACATGGAGAGAACACACCACCATTTATATACAACAGCTGTTCCTGCAATTGTTACTCTACGATCTGCCCATACCCCACTCTATATTACACACACACACACACGCACACGCACACGCACACGCACACACGCACACATGCACACATGCACACACACACACACACACACACACACACACACACACACACACATGCACACACACACACACGTTGTACCTTGGCCACCTGTAGTGGTGTTTTCTGCTCTACTCCTCCTTGCAGTCTGAAGCCCCATGGAGCCCCTCCTGAGAGAGTGACCACCACCTCCTCTGCTACCATCACTACTCAGTAACACACATACACGCTGAATCACACTGCACACGGAGTGTATGTCTCTCTGCTTCTTCCAACTGCTCTGTGTGTGTGTATGTCTCACTGGTCTGACATGCTTCCTCTGTGACCCCGCCCACTTACTCCACCCAGAGAGAGGGGGGTTTGAGAGGGAAGGGGGTAAAGCGAGAGAGAGAGAGAGAGAGAGAGAGAAAGAGATGGGGAGGGGGACTGGTTTCCATCTGCTAATAGTGAAATGCTGTGTCGGCTGGAAGGGGGCAGGAGAGTGTGTGTGTGTGTTTTATATCCACCACACGTGTCATGACACTCTGCAGCTCCAGCCAAGGATGCTGATAGATCCTCCCAAAATAACCCTCTGGCCCCCTCGCACACTGTCCTGACCACCAATCCAGCCCTCTCCAAGGCTTTGTCTCAAACTGCCACAAGAGGAGAAGGGAGAGGAGAGGGAGGGGGAGAGGGAGGGGGAGAGGGATAGGATAGGGGGGATAGGAGGGAAAGAGGGAGTGGGAGAGGAGAGGAGAGGAGAGGAGAGGAGAAGAGAGGTGGCTAGGAGAGTTGGGGAGAGGTTTGGAAGAGGGAATGGGAAAGGAGGGGAGAGGAGAGGAGCAGGAGGGGGAGAGGAAGATGATAGGGAGAGGGAGAGGAGAAGGAGGGGGAGAGGGAGGGGGAGAGGGAAAGGGAGAAGGAGGGGGAGAGGGAGAGGGAGAGGGAGAGGAGAGGAGAGGAGAGGAGAGGAGAGGAGAGGAGAGGAGAGGAGAGGAGAGGAGAGGAGAGGAGAGGAGAGGGAGGGGAGGGGAGGGGAGGGGAGGGGAGGGGAGGGGAGAGGGAGAAGGAGAAGAGAGGGGGAGGGAGGGATATTTTTAAGAGGATATGCCTACTTATTGTGATTCACATTCACAGAGTGAGCTAACACCACCCTGTCACAGCGGGTCATTATTGCTATTAGACTGCTTCCATGATAACACCAGAGAGTTGTATCGTCTACTAACGGTGCTTTTCCAATGAGACTTTTCCAGACAGTGTTTTATGTTGATGTGTAAGCTCCAGTGTTACTGTTTTTCCATCAGGAGTTTGACATTAAAGACTTGGGGTGAGCAGAATCAACAACCTCTGCATTATGAAAGACTGTTGCTTTGTGAGGTGTTAAAGTTCACAGTTAGTCATTGTTGTGTAAATGAAAGGTTAAATGTATTCAGGGTCTTGCCTTGGCACGACCCACGGCCATGGCCCAGCGAGACATGGGTGCCGGTCCGTGTAGATAAAACAGAAAAATCTGAGCCTTTTGGATAAAACACTGGGATAAATCCTCAATGGAAATGCAACACGTGATACCAGCTTTGGTAATGCAGTGCTGTTCATATTTATTACTGTCCCGTCCGAAACCCACAAGTGTTCTATTATTTCATGATGGAATCACATTTTCAGTTGGATTGTACAATATCTAGAATACTACACACTTTTTGGTCTGAAATAATAATAGTTCTGTATTTTCTGTTTGACATGAATTGCTTGTCTCTGTTTAAGTCTACCCGAGCAGCAATTCAAATCTATTGCGACAGTAAGACTTCAGTGTCCTCACACAGCTTCTCTTCCTCCGTCAGGCTCGTTCCTGACCTCCACAAGCTACAACACGTTTGATTTTACAGTAAAAACCGGGGGAAAGTCTAAAAGAAACTCCTCAAAGTTGATGAGCAACAAATTTCTCTGTGGTCAAAGCGCTTCGACGTTTCTCCAGCCGTCCTCCTGTGCAGTTCTACTAGTAATGTGACAGAGGGCAGTGTAGGTCAGACGAGGAGTCGGTTGTTGAGCACTGCCATTCCTGCAGTCACACCTCCACCAGGGTGCTTGTCACATTTGGTCCTCAGCTGATGTCCAGCTCACTCAACCTGCACCATGTCTTGAGTCTGCCTGTGAGGCAGTGGTGTAAAGTACTTAAGTTAAAATACTTGAAAGTACTAATTAAATCTGTAAACAGCCCATCCAACTACCTCATCCCCATACTGTTATTTATTTGGCTCCTTTGCACCCCAGTACCGCTACTTGCACACTGATCTTCTGCACATCAATCACCCCAATGTTTTTGCCATACTGTAATTATTTCACCACTATGGCCTATTTATCGCCTCACCTCCCTTATCCTACCTCATTTGCACACATTGTATATAGACTTTCTCTATTGTGTTATTGACTGTATGTTTGTTCATTCCATGTGTAACTCTGTGTTGTTGTTTGTGTCGCACTGCTTTGCTTTATCTTGGCCAGGTCGCAGTTGTAAATGAGAACTTGTTCTCAACTAGCCTACCTGGTTAAATAAAGGTGAAATAAAAAATAAAATAAAATAAAATAGTTGAGATAATTGAGGTAATATGTACACTACCATTCAAAAGTTTGGGGTCACTTAGAAATGTCCTTGTTTTTGAAAGAAAAGCTATTTTTTTTGTCCATGAATTTAAAATAACATCAAATTGATTAGAAGTACAGTGTAGACATTGTTAATGTTGTAAATGACTATTGTAGCTGAAATTCTCATTTTTATGGGAATATCTACATAGGCGTACAGAGGCCCATTATCAGCAAACATCACTCCTGTGTTCCAATGGCACGTTGTGTTAGCTAATCCAAGTTTATCATTTTAAAAAGGCTAATTGATCATTAGAAAACCCTTTTGCAATTATGTTAGCACAGCTGAAAACTGTGGTCCTGATTAAAGAAGCAATAAAACTGTCCTTCTTTAGACTTGAGTATCTGAAGCATCAGCATTTGTGGGTCCAACTACAGGCTCAAAATGTCCAGAAACAAAGCACTTTCTTCTGAAACTCGTCAGTCAATTCTTGCTCTGAGAAATGAAGGCTATTCCATGCGAGAAATTCCCAAGAAACTGAATATCTCATACAACTCGGTGTACTACTCCCTTCACAGAACAGCGCAAACTCTCTCACCAGAATAGAAAGAGGAGTGGGAGGCCGCAGTGCACAACTGAGCTAGAGGACAAGTACATTAGTGCACAACAGTTTTCAGCTGTGCTAACATAATTGCAAAAGGGTTTTCTAATGATCAACTAGCCTTTTAAAATGATAAACTTGGATTAGCTAACACAACGTGCCATTTGAACACAATAGTTAAGGTTGCTGATAATGGGCCTCATTGGGACTGAGCTCCCTGCCATCCAAGACCTTCTATGTCAGGCGGTGTGACAGAAAGCCTGAAAATCATTAAAGACTCCAACCACCCAAGCCATAAACTGTTCTCTCTGCTTCCGCATGACAAGCTGTACCAGTACATCAAGTCTGACACCAACAGGCTCCTGAAAAGCTTCTATCCCCATGCCATAAGACTGCTAAATATTTAACTATATAGCTAACAAAATGGCTGCGCAGACTGTCTGAGTTGACCCTTGTATTTTATTCTTGTTCTCTATAAACTCTCAAAGGGCCCTACACACTTACACACACTAACACGCATACAAACACTCCATCATTTGCTCACACACACACATAATATGTACGAAAATGTATACGGACTCCACACACACGCACACCCAATCATCATATACGCTGCTGCTATTCCGTTTATCATATTTCCTGATGCCTAGTCACCTTACTCCTATACACATCTACCTCTACGGATTCAGTATCCCGCCACATGGTAAATATAGTACTGGAAATGCCCATGTATATAGCATGCTTACTTACTTTATTGTGTTCTCATTTCTTATTTTTACATTTTGTTTTTGTTCTACCTTGCTGATTTTAGTACTACATTGTTATTGATTACTGCCTTGTTGGGGTTAGAGCTTGCAAGAAAGGTATTTCATTGTACTTGTGCATGTGACCTTAAAACTTGAAACTTAAACTGGCAGTGACTACAGGGCAAACACTGAACCATTAAAGGTTGTTTTTTTGGTTATGCATAAGTCATACATAATTCAAATGGTATTCAAGTTTAAAAGTTTAAAACAATATATTCAATCAATTCAATAAATGCTAAGGTAATAAATCAATCAGTTATTAAATGAAAAGAAAAAAAGCCTCATTTACAAAAGGAAAAAAAAATGTTTAACCAAAATTCTAACTATTACAATCCGTCCGTCCATCCGTCCGTCTTCATTTGATAGTGTTTGTTGGAAAGGAGATTTCACCTGTTTGAGTTTTGAAGTTTTTTTCTTGAGTGGTTTGTCTGGTGGAGTGGTTTGTCTGGTGGAGTGGCTGCCGGTCAGTCTGTGTCCTTTTATTGGAGGTGGGGAACAGTTGGTGTCTGGGCTGGAAACTGGGAACCGTGTTGGTGTTGGTGCTGTGGCCGGGACTGGGAAAAAACAGGAACCGCGAACTGGGGCTGCTGCAGGTTCTGGGTCGGGATCTGGGTCTGTAGAGGGGAGGAATGACCACCTGAGGAGGAATCAGACACATAAGGGATGGTAGTACTTACCTGTGGTCTGCTCCCTCCTCTGTGCCTCGTCTGGTGCTGGGACTGGTACTGGAACCCGGGATCTGGATTGGTGCTGGTGCTGGATCTGCGGAAAGGAAGGAATGACAACCTGAGGAGTAAACAGGCGTAACAAACTGAAAGGGTGCATACTGCCATCTAGAACAGAGTCTAGACTCTAGAGTGTTGTTTGAACCGGTATAAAGACAAGGATGGTGTTTAACTGCTAATTAATTGTCTGATCCCTCCTGATGACCCAGATGGAATCATATGATCCTTCCTTCACCCAAGGAAAGGCCCACCCAGTTCGCTACTTTAAAATGGTGAATCCCTAAATAGCAATGTCCATGTCAAAACAGTTTTTTTTCCCCATCTATAGTTCTCTAGCTAACTCTATGGTGGTAAATTCCCACTTTGTTGTGAACGCAATGTTACATAATTCATAGCCCAACCCCTGTCCGGATGTGGACGTGGCAGACAGCCACGACACTTCCGGTGCGAATGTCTGTTTGGAGAGAAACCAGAGAAAGGATTAGCAGAACATCAATCTCGGGAAGTCATCGCTTTGAAGTATTGACGGCCAAAGGGCTTCGGAACTGGTTCTGAACAAGAAACTGCTTGGCTAACTTGTTATTTTACCCAGTTGGAGGTGGGTTGTCGATTTGTACCGTGGTGCAGTGTGTGACATTCCTTGAAAGAAAACATAGGATTGGGATTCCGTGGTGGTGCTAACTAGTTACTGAACCAGACCTCTCTAACGCCCAGAATGCTCCAATTCAAACTCATTCAACAGCCCTTTAAGCGTTATGTCAAATAATACTATCGTAACTTACTCTCGTTACGGCCGGTATGTACTTAAAAATAAATAAAGTATAAGAAAAATATTTAAAATGCCTCTGTTGTTTGTACATTTTTGTTTCACGTTGGACCTTTTTTGGAAGTACATACCGTGATTAAATTTAGATGGTTGCTCAGCAAAACTCCATATTTGCTGATCAACGAACGTATTTTGACATGACAACGCTTGTAGAGATTGTAGAGTTTGAATGTGAGCTTTCTGGACGTTAGAGCCAGAGGTCTGGTTCTTCTAACTACATGCTAATTTAACTAGCTATATAGCTAAAAGGATAGCCACAGCTGATTCTTATTTCCACGATTAAAACTAGTGTGTAATTTAGGCCCAAACTCTCAACTAGCTGACAAAGGTTAGTGCTTTTAAGTTTCGACTGAAGACTCCGTGTATAGAAACAAATATGGTTGATTCTCTGCCTGGTCTGGACCGTGAATAATCGTTTAGCTAGCTAGGTCAAATGCGACATTGGTTGCTGAGGTTAGCTAACCGACCGCGCTTGCTACTCTTGCCTGGCTAACCACAAATACCTCTGCTGCGTTGTTCTTTGAAGTGTTCAATATGCTCTCGTGGGCTGTATTGACCAAGTAATCTAAGCATTATGAACTAGAATCAGTTTCTAAACAGATTTAGCTAGCTAATTAGATAGCCAGTCGTGATGTTACAGTTTTTTTTTTTTTGCCAAAGCCGCTACGGCAAAAATGGGTCTTTCAACAGGCCTGTCACGCTAATAGATACACGGATCCAATGGTATTGTATTTCTAACCGTGGCAACTACTACTTTGAATTATTGAAAGAGCTGCGTTGGATAAACCCGTGTTTGTCATAAGATAATATTGCTACATCAGCTAACAAGCCAGCCAATCAATTATTATTCAATCAATTATTTCAATATCATGGTCCAGTCTTTCTTGTGACTATCGGTGCCTTTAAACCTGCTCGTTTAACCTTTTAGGAAAGACATGTTGTAAGTGAATGAATGCTCAATAGCCAGTTACTCTCAGCTACTAGTATGCGAACAGTCTTGTTGACAAGTAACGTTAGTTAGGCCTACTTTCAGTGTTCAGAGGACAGGACACTACAGTATAGACTAACTCTGTGATTGTATGACTGCCTGTCAGCCTAGCACATGACGTTTGATTGAGCAGTATGGTTCAACAAGGTCTGATTGATCAGAGGTTGGTCCTACTTGTGTTGTATATAGGTAGGGTTACGTTGGTGGCTCACAAAGAAGTTGGGTGTGTTTAAAAGAAAATTAAGTGGGGAAACGTCATCCTCCTGTTTGCCAAACTCAATACCATGTCAGGTCTGTTGTAGGATAATTAACCCTTTACGCTCGTACCTGTATCCGGTTTGAAAATGGCAGAAAATTGGCCTAAATTGGAATTACATTAACATGCTAAAGTACATAATGTCAGCTCACCGTCTCTGCTTCACAGCTCTGTATGGGTTTAGTCTGTTAGACGATCTGAACATGAGCACCTCATGCGACAAGAAGTTACCTCATCCCTCCTGCTAATTGGTCAACTTTTGCAAATGTTGTCTGAGTGAGGGAAATGCTGTAAATTTAAGAGGCCTCAATGTATTTTGAAAGATGACCATTGAGGATTATCACTACAGCTTTGATTTCATACAAGCAAACCAAACACCCGTAAGTCCAAATGTGCTCTTCACATTTCCATATCATAAACCTTGTGTAATATACAATATTAATGTTTACGATCACTGTTTGATGTACAGTTACAAGATGGCATGGCTTTATACCCTGGGTGGTCCAGAACAGAATGAGTCTGTTGTATTGTGGAGAAAATGTTCCACGAACCACACATCTGAATGCACTCATGACTCCATTCTATGCGCACCCAAATGACCATCTGCTTCACTTAATTGCCTTATGAAAGCCTAACACTGTAAGATCGTATATTATAATTTAGCTAGTCATGTTGGCAATTGAACACACTTTCAAATCATGCCCACCTGAACCCGATCGTGATTTATAATGGACCGTTTTTGGATTGTGTGATCAACAGTAATTGTGTAAATACTGGGAATGAGTGATGTTCCAAACAAAAACAATGACAAGTGTTCCTTAATGGCACAGCTAGGAGAGCGCAAAAAAACACCTTGTAGTTGAAGATAATTATTTTTAGACATAAAAGTGCATTGAAATTACTTGGGATCTGTGCACACTTTGGAGAGATGTGTGTGGCCACTTGGAGACACCAGTTAGACCTCTCTCTCAAACCTTTGTCATTTTTTTGGTCCTATGTTGCAACTACCCCAAATTTTCCAGGAATAATGAGTGTATCCGGAGTTTTCAGGGTTTGTTATCAACAAATGCGGCAAAAAGTACGATAAATGTAAAATGCACAAAATCAACAGTGTAATGTTTGGATTGTCAGTTGAACTGTAGTCATCTTTAGTCTAATTTCCCCATTATCTCCACTCTTCCCCTTTAATTGCTACCATGGTTATTCATATGCTTTCCATATTTCTTCCGTAAGAAACATTTAAGTTTAGCCCTATCCATATTGGCCAATTCACATGAGCTAAAGGCCGGGCCAAGTGTGTACTGAGGTGTATTGTGAAGGTGTGGTCAAGACAAACAATACACAGAGCTGATATAGGTGTGTTTCAAACTGTGTCACAGGAAATATGACTCAGCTATTATAGACATGCACTACCGGTCAAAAGTTTTAGAACACCTACTCATTCAAGGCTTTTTCTTTATTTTTGCTATTTTTTACATTGTAGAATAATAAGTGAAGACCTAAACTATGAAATAACACATGGAATAATGTCGTAACCAAAAACAAGTCTAAATGTATTTGAGATTCTTCAAGTAGCCACCCTTTGCCTTGATGACAGCTTTGAACACTTGGAGTTCTCTCAAACATCTTCACCTAGAATGCTTTTCCAACAGTCTTGAAATTTTCCGGATTGACTGACCTTTATGTCTTAAAGTAATGATGGACTATAGTTTCTCTTTGCTTATTTGAGCTGTTCTTGACATAATATGGACTTAACCCTATTTGGTAAAAGACCATCTTCTGTATACCTACCTTGTCACAACTGATTGGCTCAAATGCATTAAGAAGGAAAGACATTGCACAAATTAACTTTTAACAAGGCACACCTGTTAATTGAAATGCATTCCAGGTGACTACCTCATGAAGCTGGTTGAGAGAATGCCAAGAGTGTGCAAAGCTGTCAAGGCAAAGGGTGGCTACTTTGAAGAATCTCAATCTTGATTTAACACTTTTTTTTGGTTACGACATGATTCCATATGTTATTTCATAGTTTTGATGTCTTCACTATTAATCTATGATGTAGAAAATAGTAAAATAAAAACCCTTGAATAAGTAGGTTTTCTGACACTTTTGACCGGAAGCTGTAGCTGGCCACCGGCTATATCATCTCATGTTACTGTAACTCCAAGCCGTCCAGCACATTGACTAGGTTTGAGACTGCGGGTGTGAAGCTAAACAGGACCATGGGCTGCATCTCAAAACTCTAGTGCTTTTTCTCTCCTCTGCGCTGATCGATCAAACAAATGATGAGCAAAATAAATATGGTGGATGCCCTCTTGGAATTCTCTCTCAGCTTTCCAGATTGTCTACATCAGCATTGATGGAGACCAGATGACTATTGAGATGCAGCAGCCCATGTCTGAGGTGTTCGCTGCAGTCTTGCAGTACAATACGGACTCCATTACACAGCTGCTGGCCTGGTTGTGCTGAGTGGGCATGTATTCTCTCTAGAACCAGGGGAACGCAGCCCGGTAGGGTGACCTTAGTGGGTTACTACATCAACCTGCTCACACTCTTTTCACAGTGACTCATTTTTTATTCGTTTTATTTTTTATTTCACCTTTATTTAACCAGGTAGGCTAGTTGAGAACAGGTTCTCATCGTTTACAACTGCGACCTGGCCAAGATAAAGCAAAGCAATGCAACAAACAGGAACACATAGTTACACATGGAATAAACAAACACAGTCAATAATACAATAGAAAAAGTCTATATACAATATATGCCAAAGAGGTAGGACAAGGGAGGTAAGGCAATAAATAGGCCATAGTGGCTAAATAATTACAATATACCAATTAAACACTGGAGTGATAGATGTGCAGAAGATTAGTGTGCAAGTGGAAATACGGGGGTGCAAATGAGCAAAATAAATAACAGTATGGGGATGAGGTAGTTGGATGGGCTGTTTACAGATGCACTATGTGCAGGTGCTGTGATCTGTGAGCTGCTCTGACAGCTGGTGCTTAAAGTTAGTGAGGGAGATATGAGTCTCAGCTTCAGTGATTTTTGCTGTTTGTTCCAGTCATTGGCAGCAGAGAACTGGAAGGAAAGGTGGGCCAAAGGAGGATTTGGCTTTGGGGGTGACCAGTGAAATATACCTGCTGGAGTGTGTGCTATGGGTTGGTGCTATGGTGACCAGTGAGCTGAAATAAGGCGGGGCTTTACCTAGAAAATACTTGTAGATGACCTGGAGCCAGTGGGTTTGCTGACAAATATGAAGCGAGGGCCAGCCAACGAGAGTATACAGGTCGCAGTTATGGGTAGTATATGGGGCTTTGGTGACAAAACGGATGGCACTGTGATTGACTGCATCCAATTTGCTGAGTACAGTGTTGGAGGCTATTTTGTAAATGATATCGCCGAAGTCTAGGATCGGTAGGGTAGTCAGTTTTACGAGGGTATGTTTGGCAGCATGAGTGAAGGATGCTTTTTGCAAAATAGGAAGCCGATTCTAGATGTAATTTTGGATTGGAGATGCTTAATGCGAGTCTGGAAGGAGTTTGCAGTCTAACCAGACACCTAGGTATTTATAGTTGTCCACATATTCTAAGTCCGAACCGTCCAGAGTAGTGATGCTAGATGGGCAGGCAGGTGTGGGCAGCGATTGGTTGAAGAGCATGCATTTACTTTTACTTGCATTTAAGAGCAGTTGGAGGCCACGGAAGGAGAGCTGTATGGCATTGAAGTTCGTCTGGAGGTTAGTTAATACAGTGTCCAAAGAAGGGCCAGAGGTATACAGAATGGTATCGTCTGCATAGAGGTGGATCAGAGAATCACCAGCCGAAAGAGCGACATCATTGATGTATACAGAGAAGAGAGTCAGCCCGAGGATTGAACCCTGTGGCACCCACATAGACTGCCAGAGGTCTGGACAACAGGCCCTCCGATTTGACACACTGAACTCTGTCTGAGAAGTAGTTGGTGAACCAGGCGAGGCAGTCATTTGAGAAACCAAGGCTGTTGAGTCTGCCGATAAGAATGTGGTGATTGACCGAGTCGAAAGCCATGGCCAGGTTGATGAATACAGCTGCACAGTATTGTCTCTTATCAATGGCGGGTATGATATCGTTTAGAACCTTGAGCGTGGCTGAGGTGCACCCATGACCAGCTCGGAACCAAGATTGCATAGCGGAGAAGGTACGGTGGGATTCGAAATGGTTGGTGATCTGTTTGTTAACTTGGCTTTCGAAGACTTTAGAGGGGCAGGATGGATGTGGGTCTATAACAGTTTGGGTCCAAGGTGTCACCCCCTTTGAAGAGGGGGATGACCTCGGCAGCTTTCCAATCTTTGGGGATCTCAGACAATACGAAAGAGGTTGAATCGGCTAATAATAGGGGTTGCGACAATTTCGGCGGGTAATTTTAGAAAGAGAGGCTCCAGATTGTCTAGCCTGGCTAATTTGTAGGGGTCCAGATTTTGCAGTTCTTTCAGAACATCAGCTATCTGGATTTGGGTGAAGGAGAAATGGGGAGGCTTGGGCAAGTTGCTGTGGGGGGAGCAGGGCTGTTGGTAGGGGTAGCCAGGTGGAAAGCATGGCCAGCCATAGAAAAATGCTTATTGAAATTCTCAATTATTGCGGCTTTATCGATGGTGACAGTGTTTCCTTGCCTCAGTGCAGTGGGCAGCTGGGAGGAGGTGCTCTTACGCTCCATGGACTTTAGTGTCCCAGAACTATTTGGAGTTTGTGCTACAGGATGCAAATTTCTGTTTAAAAAAGCTAGCCTTTGCTTTCCTATGTGCCTGTGTATATATGTTCCTAACTTCCCTGAAAAGTTGCATATCGTGGGGGCAATTCGATGCTAATGCAGTACGCCACAGGATGTTTTTGTGCTTGTCATGGACAGTCACGTCTTGAGTGAACCAAGGGCTATATCTGTTCCTGGTTCTACATTTTTGAATGGGGCATGCTTATTTAAGGTGGTGAGGAAGGCACTTTTAAAGAATAACCAGGCAACCTTTACTGACGGAATGAGGTCAATATTCTTACAGGATACCCGGGCCAGGTCGATTAGAAAGGCCTGCTCGCTGAAGTGTTTTAAGGAGCGTTTGACAGTGATGAGGTGTGGTCGTTTGACCGCAGACTAATTAAGGAAGCAGGCAATGAGTCAGTGATCGCTGAGATCCTGGTTGAAGACAGCAGAGGTGTATTTGGAGGGCAGGTTGGTTAGGATGATATCTATGAGGGTGCCCGTGTTTACGGATTTGGGGTTGTACCTGGTAGGTTCATTTGATAATTTGTGTGAGATTGAGGGCATCTAGCTTAGATTGCAGAATGGCCGGGGTGTTAAGCATGTCCCAGTTTGTCATCTAACAGCACAATCTCTGAAGATAGATGGAGGGCAATCAATTCACATATGGTGTCCAGGGCACAGCTGGGGGCAGAGGGTGGTCTATAGCAAGCGGCAACGGTGAGAGACTTGTTTCTGGAAAGGTGGATTTTTAAAAATAGAAGCTCATATTGTTTTGGTACAAACCTGGATAGTAAGACAGGCTATCTCTGCAGTAGATTGCAACTCCGCCAGTTCTATCTTGTCGGAAAATGTTATAGTTAGGGATGGAAATGTCAGGGTTTTTGGTGGTCTTCCTAAGCAAGGATTCAGACACGGCTAGGACATCCGTGTTGGCAGTGTGCTAAGGCAGTGAATAAAAAAAAACTTAGGGAGGAGGCTTCTAATGTTAACATGCATGAAACCATTCTTCTCTCAGCTCTGATAGCAAGGGCTCACTTCCAACTACAGGGAGTCTTACCCTAATGAAGCAGGGCAGTCCCGTGTGGCTCAACGCTGACCTCTTTTGCAAGGAGCACCTGCGCCTAATTTTAAATGTAGACGAACAAAAAAATTCAGGAACACAATGAAAAATATTTGACATAATAAAGATAGAATCCTTAATTTCTCTTGACTCACTGGTGCGCCTAAATAAAAATTATAATTCCGACAGCTAAATATTTAGGCAAATATGCAAGTAAAATAATGGCACTGTAGAGCCCTACACCTGGAATGTCAAAACATTAATGCTGTTGGCCCAGTCCTAGTACTTACTGTCAGGGCAGTGAAGTTGATATAGAAATCAACCCCTGCCTCTGGAGTTAAATGCATGTTAACTTCTCCCAGCTCTAGGTATGAATTGAGGATGAATGTGAACCAGCAGCCTCCCATGGCATCTCCGTACGGCCAGCCCCAGCCTGGCTACGGCCAGCCTAGCTACGCTCCCTTGGGAGGCGGTTACCCCGGCCCCTATGGACCCTACAGCGGCCCCGCTACAGCCTACCAGCCTGGGGCTCCACAAGGTACGTCTGTCCCTCTTTCCCTAACCTTATCCCTCTGGTTCGCTTCTTCCCTCTTGCTTCTTCTTCCTGTCTGTTTATGTTCTTCCCAAAAGCTAGCTTGCCTTCTGCAAAGTAGAGTCTCTGTGCCTGTTTACTCATTGCCTTTCCTGTGTGTCTCTGTGTGAGAGAGAAAGGGAACTAAAACCTGTTTGGATGTATTTGATTGGAGCAGTGTGAATGCTTGTATGTGTTCCTCCTCGCCCGTCTTTCAGCATTTCTTTTCCTCAGTACATGGTGTCTGCCTCTTCTTGTCTTTCAGGTTATTCTACCTATGCCAGCTTTCCCTCTAAGGCTGTGCCAGCTAACCCAGTCTCTGACCTGCCCTCTCCTCTTGACTTGGGTAACTGCTTCCTCTTGGCTCCTCCCACCTACATGCTTCTACAGCCTGCTGGTCATGTGTCTGAGAGCAATGGTTCTCATGAACCGCTTAAAGTTCCAAATCTAAGATGTAGCTTTTTCACATGACTTTACCTGCAAGGTATGCAACATACCAACGTATACGGTATACCGTCCAACCTTACCTTAGGATGACTAACTTTACCAACGTATACGGTATACCGTCCAACCTTACCTTAGGATGACTAACTTTACCAACGTATACGGTATACCGTCCAACCTTACCTTAGGATGACTAACTTTACCAACGTATACAGTATACCGCCCAACCTTACCTTAGGATGACTAACTTTACCAACGTATACGGTATACCACCCAACCTTACCTTAGGATGACTAACTTTACCAATGTGGTTTTTTTTGGCAGGAAATAATCCTCCATTTAACATTATTGCGTTGATGATGTAACATTCATCATAGGTGATGATGTAACTTCAAGAATGCATCCGCTGTGTTTCAAACCTGTGGTCATTGCAGGCAGGTGCCTAACAGCCTCCCTCTCTCTCAGGATCTGCCAGGGGCCCCCCTCCAGTCTCCACCAACCAGGCCTACTCCCAGTATGCCCAGGGAGACATTCAGAATGGGCCCCCACCTATGGATCACTCTATGGCTCAGCCAGCTCACAGGTCAGACAACACACGTGAAGAGTATCCAGTAGACAGCGGTTGTGGGTGTGTGTCCAGATGTTTGTGTGTGTACTCAGTTGTTTTTGTGTACGTGTGTCCAGGCCGCCAGTGTGTCAGCCATATAGCCACGGTGCTATGAACTTGTCGGGGCCACACCCTTCTTACCCCCAGCAGTACGGGGTGCAGCCCTCCATGCAACAGATGACCAATCAGATGTCAGGGATGCAGGTCGGGTCAGGTCCCCTCACCTCTGCCGGGCCGGGATATGGTAAGAAATTATTTCGAATTAATCAACTGACGAATTTCATGCCGAACTTTGCATCCTACTAAACACAACTCTAGTTACCGATTCTTGCTGAATTTAATGTTCTCTGCTCTTTCACCAGCTCCACCTCCCAGCTCCGAGCCTCCAATCAGTGCTGCCTACTCCGCTGCAGCCCCTCCCTCCTATACACAAGCTCCTCACCCAGTGTCTGGTGCCCCCTCCCAGCCTCCCCCTCCCAGTGAGCCTGCAGCCCCCCAACCTTACTATGATGGCCCTCCTCCCTCTCAACAAAAACCCTTCCCCTCCTCCGCCCCCCCTCCCTCCCAACCCTTCCCCTCCTCCTCTCCATACTCGGGCCCTCCCCCTTCCAGCCAACCTCGGGCCCCTGCAGTCTCTCGACAACAGTCCTTCCCACCTGGCCCCCCTCCCCCTGTGCAGCAAACCTTTCCCAACTCTGCTCCTCCTCCAGTCTCCCAGGCCTTGTACTCTGGCCCCCCTCCCTCCTCCCAACCTGGCCCTTTCCCACCTACCTTTGCATCCCCTGCCCAGTACCCTGCCGCCCAGCCCCCGTCCCAACCCGGGCCCCCTCACTTCCACTCTGGCCCCCCTCCCCAATGCCCCATGCCACCCCCCTCCATGTCCCAGCAGCAGGCCAACCCCCTTCCCCCTGGCCCCATGCAGCAGCCTCCTCAGCCAGGCATGCAGGGAGGATACCCAACCCAGCAGAATGGTGAGTCCACCATGGTCAAACCCCTGTACCACTTCTACCAGACCGCTGGCTTGCTTTTGACAACAAAATGTTGTCTTGGTAGGTCCACCATTTTCTAGCCAATAAACCAGAAGAGTTTCTAATAGATGGATAAATATTTTTCTCCCTAGGTGCGTTTGGGCAGCCCAGAGGCCCCCAGCCCGGCTATGCAGGCCCGCAGTATCCTGGGCAACAGAACTACGGCGCAGGCCCTGCCCCCACCCCTGCCCCTACACAGAAGAGACTGGACCCTGACTCCATCCCCAGCCCAGTAAGACACACGCACTCTCCCCATCCTGCTAACACACAAACACTTTGTCCTGTATGTATTAGTGTGTTGGTGATAATGATGTTAGATATTGTACCGTGTGTGTGTGTGTTTTTGTTTAACTATCCTTGTGGGTACCAGCAGTCCTCACAAGGATTGTAAAACAAGGAAAAGTGGGTACATCTTGCCGGTCCCTATGAGTAAAAATGCTATTTTGGGGAGGGGGTTTACGGAAAATAGGATTTTGGATGAGAATAAATTCTTTCAAGGATAGCAATACAAAACTGCATGTCTGTCTTAACAGTGTAACCCAGTCCAAGTTGAGCATGTGCTTCAGACTGATGATCTGCTGGCCTTCTCTCTGATCACTGACTAATCTAGAACCAATAATCCCAGTCTGGACAATCAGTCAGGGATTTAATAATCCTGCTACAGAGTTATTTTCATCCTCTTGTCTCTTTGTCCCGTTTTTTTTTTATTTTGGTTTGTTTAATTTGATGATTTGCTGGACAAAACTCTGTTGTGAATGTAAAGCAAGCGTCTGAGCTGCCGGCTGTGCAGAAATTCAGACATAGAATAGACCCAGATGCTATCCCCAGTCCAGTAAGTCTCCTGTTTACCTTGTAACCCCTATGCCCTACCCTGTAAATCATTATCCTCCTGTCTACACCTAACCCAATGCCCTACCCCGTAAATCATTATCCTCCTGTCTACACCTAACCCCTATGCCCTACCCCGTAAATCATTATCCTCCTGTCTACACCTAACCCCTATGCCCTACCCCGTAAATCATTATCCTCCTGTCTACACCTAACCCAATGCCCTACCCCGTAAATCTTTATCCTCCTGTCTACACCCTAACCCCTATGCCCTACCCCGTAAACCATTATCCCCCTGTCTATACCCTAACCCCCATGCCATACCCCTTAACCCATGATCTCTGTCTGCACCCTAACCCCTACATGCTAACGCCTCTGCTATACCCCTTAACCAATCATCCATGTCTGCACTCTATGCCCTAATCCCTTACCCCAGCCCAGCGATCGTCTGTGTCCTCTCCGCTTCACAAACTGCTACACCCGAACCTTTGAACCCTGACCCCTTGATCAGTGTTTCCGCAGCAATCATTTAGCTGTGGCGCTGCTCAACGTCAAAATCATTGCTGCCACCGTCTCAAAATATGGAACATGAAAAAGTATTTCTGCTGAAGCATACTTTATAGATGCTGGAACATTCCGCATTGACCTTTCCTCTGCAAACAAAACGATATACAATAGAGATCAGATAACCCCGTAGTAGAATATTTGATCTGTTCACTGAGTTGGCTTGTGTGTTCTATGCGAGATAAATATTCCTCTCGAAGGCGTATTGAAGTGCCATAGGGAGGGAAACATACATTCTGACAAGCAGTCAATGCACAACAATTCTTGCAATCGTGGGAAAAACTGAAGTTTACATTTTAATTTTTTTTCACCTTTATTTAACCAGGTAGGCTAGCTGAGAACAAGTTCTCATTTACAACTGCGACCTGGCCAAGATAAAGCAAAGCAGTGTGATACAAACAACACAGAGTTACACATGGAATAAACAAACACACAGTCAATAATCCAATAGAGAAAGTCTATATACAATGTGTGCAAATGAGGTAGGATAAGGGAGGTGAGGCGATAAATAGGCCATAGTTGCGAAATAATTACAGTATGGCAAAAACATTGGAGTGATTGATGTGCAGAAGATCAGTGTGCAAGTAGCGGTACTGGGGTGCAAAGGAGCAAAATAAATAACAGTATGGGGATGAGGTAGTTGGATGGGCTATTTACAGATGCTGTGATCTGTGAGCTGCTCTGACAGCTGGTGCTTAAAGTTAGTGAGGGAGATATGAGTCTCCAGTTTCAGTGATTTTTGCAGTTTGTTCCAGTCATTGGCAGCAGAGAACTGGAAGGAAAGGTGGCCAAAGGAGGATTTGGCTTTGGGGGGTGACCAGTGAAATATACCTGCTGGAGCATGTGCTATGGGTGGGTGCTACTATGGTGACCAGTGAACTGGGATAAGGCGGGGCTTTACCTAGCAAAGACTTGTAGAGGACCTGGAGCCAGTGGGTTTGGTGACGGATATGAGGCGAGGGCCAGCCAATGAGAGCATACAGGTCTCAGTGGTGGGTAGTATATGGGGCTTTGGTGACAAAACAGATGGCACTGTGATTGACTGCATCCAATTTGCTGAGTCGAGTGTTGGAGACTATTTTGTAGATGACATCGCCGAAGTCAAGGATCCTTAGTCAGTTTTACAAGGGTATGTGTGGCAGCATGAGTTAAGGATGCTTTGTTGTGAAATAGGAAGCTGATTCTAAATTACATTTTGGATTGGAGATGCTTATTGTGAGTCTGGAAGGGGAGTTTACAGTCTAACCAGACACGTGGGTATTTGTAGTTGTCCACATATTCTAAGTCAGAGCCGTCCAGAGTTATGATGCTGGATGGGCGGGCAGGTGTGGGCAGCGATCGGTTGAAGAGCATGCATTTAGTTTTACTTGCATTTAAGAGCAGTTGGAAGCCATGAAAGGAGAGTTGTATGGCATTGAAGCTCGTCTGGAGGTTAGTTAACACAGTGTCCAAAGAAGGGCCAGAAGTATACAGCATGGTGTCGTTTGCGTAGAGGTGGATCAGAGAATCACCAGCAGCAAGAGCGACATCTTTGATGTATTCAGAGAAAAGAGTCGGCCCGAGAATTGAACCCTGTGGCACCCCCATAGACTCCCAGAGGTCCGGACAACAGGCCCTCCGATTTGACACACTGAACTCTGTCTGAGAAGTAGTTGGTGAACCAGGCGAGGCAGTCATTTGAGAAACCAAGGCTGTTGAGTCTGCCGATAAGAATGTGGTGATTGACCGAGTCGAAAGCCTTGGCCAGGTCGATGAATACAGCTGCACAGTATTTTCTCTTATCGATGGCGGTTATGATATCGTTTAGGACCTTGAGCGTGGCTGAGGTGCACCCATGACCAGCTCTGAAGCCAGATTGCATAGCGGAGAAGGTACGGTGGGATTCGAAATGGTCGGTGATCTGTTTGTTAAATTGGCTTCCGAAGACCTTAGATAGGCAGTGTAGAGTAGATCTAGGTCTATAGCAGTTTGGGTCTAGAGTGTCTCCCCCTTTTGAAGAGGGGGATGACCGCGGCAGCTTTCCAATCTTTGGGGATCTCAGACAATTTGAGAGGTTGAACAGGCTAGTAATAAGGGTTGCGACAATTTCGGCGGATAATTTTAGAAATAGAGGGTCCAGATTGTCTATCCCGGCTGAATTGCCGGGGTCCAGATTTTGTATCTCTTTCAGAACATCAGCTATCTGGATTTGGGTGAAGGAGAAATGGGGAGGCTTGGTCAAGTTGCTAATGGTCTTCGTTAAAGAGGGGGATCTTCCCAGCTTTCCAGTCCTACTTTATTTATTTTTAACCTCCTAAATAGCACAAACAGCACCAATTTTTATGCCCAGAGTTTGTAGCAGTGGCATGGTTAAGCATGTTACCGCTCCACAACAGGCTGTGACTGCATAGGGGGATAAATGTAACACGGGTCAATTGTATCATAACTTGAGGTAAAACCCCACCTTATTTTCATCCATTTTGGAGTAGAAATTAGATTTTTTTCAAGTCACCAGAAGTGAGCTTCTCAGTCCTAGTTTTTTTCCCAGAGGAAACACTGCCCCGACCCTCTGGAGCCCACCTTTGCCTCTGGGGATCGACCATGCTCACTGTGCTGATACCCTTCCCCCCCACCACCACCACCACCTCGCATGCCAGCCTGCAGTATCTCATTCACGACTCACCCACAATTCCTTGCATTGTGACATTTGTCCACGATCATTCTACATTTGTTTTCCTTAGTGGTTTTGGTGTGTTGTGCACTGTATTCTACAGTGTTGCTGTGCCATTGTGTTAGTATTATGGGATTTAGGGCTGCACGATATGGGCAAAACATAGTATTGCAATTTGACTTGCTATATACAGTGCATTCGGAAAGTATTCAGACCCCTTGACTTTTTCTGCATTTTGTTATGTTACAGCCTTATTCTAAAATGGATTACATTTTTTTTTAAATCCTCATCAATCTTCACACTACCCCCATAATGACAACTTGAAAACAGGTACAAATATTTACAGTATTCAGACCCTTTGCTTTGAGACTTGAAATTCAGTTCAGGTGCATCCTGTTTCCATTGATCATCCTAGATGTTTCTACAACTTGATTGGAGTTCACCTGTGGTAAATTCAATTGATTGCACAATTGATTGTCTATATAAGGTCCCACAGTTGACAGTGCATGTCAGAGCAAAAACCAAGCCATGAGGTCGAAGGAATTGTCCGTAGAGCTCCGAGACCGGATTGTGGCGCGGCACAGATCTTGCGAAGGGTACTAATTCATGTCTGCAGCATTGAAGGTCCCCAAGAACACAGTGGCCTCCTTCATTCTTAAATGGAAGAAGTTTGGAACCACCACTTCCTAGTCTGAGCAATCAGGGGAGAAGAGCTTTGGTCAGGGAGGTAACCAAGAATACGATGGTCTCTCTACCGATGTAAATGTGTTGTTTCAGTTTTTGCTTTGTCATTCTTGATGGGAAAAAAACTATTGAATCAATTTTAGAACAAGGCTGTAACGTAACAAAATGTGGATCCTTTCCGTATGCGCTGTACATCAAAACACAAACTGTTTGAATCATAGACATGTATAATCATTTGTATTAAGAATCCGCATCGTTGTTGTTTGGAACAATCTGACAGCGTCTGCGCAGCCGTGAGAGTAGAGGCAGAGCGCCGTTTCAAATTACTGCTTCCGTTATAGATCTCTTGCGATGTTAATATTGCGACTTTTGACGTAAAATTCCGTTAATTACGCAGCCCTATTATGGGATGGCATCGCTGTTTTTATTTTCTTACTCTCTCTGCATGCGTTTTCTTCGCTCCTCTATCGTATTGACGTTAGTGTGTCTGTAAAACTGCCGTTCTGTCTGTATTACAGATCCAGGTGATTGAGGACGACCGGGCCAACAAGAGCAGTGAGCCGTTCACCACGGGGGTCAAAGGTCAGACTCCGCCACTTGTCACCACCAACTTCCAGGTGAAAGACCAAGGCAACGCCAGTCCGCGGTTCGTCCGCTGTACAGCCTACAACATACCCTGCACGGCCGACATGGCCAAACAGTCCCAGGTCCCCCTGGCAGCCGTAATCAAACCTCTAGCCATGTTGCCCCCCGACGAGGTGAGACATACACACACACACACCACACCGCGATCTCCTCTGGTCTTCTCATCACATTCACGCTCTCCTTTTATTGTTGTGTTAACATTTCTCTGAGCTTAACAACCCTGTTGTCTCTCAGACCCGTCCATACGTGGTGGACCATGGGGAGGCCGGTCCAATCCGCTGTAACCGCTGCAAGGCCTACATGTGTCCCTACATGCAGTTCATCGAGGGCGGACGCCGCTTCCAGTGTGGCTTCTGCAGCTGCGTCACAGACGGTGTGTGTGTGTGCAGGAAGATATTGTGTTAGTGTGGTATCGTTATTGTAGGTTATAACACGGTCTAAGTATATCCATCCATCCACAGTGCCTCCCCACTACTTCCAGCATCTGGACCACACAGGGAAGAGGGTGGACTGCTGCGACCGGCCAGAGCTCTCTCTGGGCAGCTACGAGTTTGTGGCCACCGTCGACTACTGTAAGGTAGGTGACTACTGTGTTTTTCTGAGAGACTGGAGGCCTGTAGCGTTGCTCCATTTGGACCAGAAGATTTTCTCAAAGAGCAAGATGAGAGGACCAAGCTTGGCACAACACCAGAGATTCTCATGATGTAATATGCTCAATATGTCTAGTCTAAATACTAAGTTCTTCTCTCTCAGAACAATAAGCTCCCCCAGCCCCCGTCGTTCATCTTCTTCATCGATGTGTCTTACAACGCCGTGAAGAGTGGCATGGTTAACATCGTCTGTCAGGAGCTCAAGACTCTACTGGACTACCTGCCCAGGTACACACACACACACTGCCTGCCTGCCCAGACACACACACACTGCCTGCCTGCCCAGACACACACACACTGCCTGCCTGCCCAGACACACACACACTGCCTGCCTGCCCAGACACACACACACACTGCCTGCCTGCCCAGACACACACACACTGCCTGCCTGCCCAGACACACACACACACTGCCTGCCTGCCCAGACACACACACACACTGCCTGCCTGCCAAGGAACACACACACACTGACTGCCCAGGTAGACACACACACGTACACCAGTGAATTAATAACATTTTGTGTCTTGTCCCTCCAGGGAGAATCCAGAGGCAGACTCGGTGGTGCGTGTGGGTTTTGTAACCTACAACAAGGTGTTGCACTTCTACAACGTCAAGTCCAGCCTGGCCCAGCCCCAGATGATGGTGGTCAGTGACGTCAGTGACATGTTCCTCCCTCTGCTCGACGGCTTCCTGGTCAACGTCAACGACAGCCGGGTGGTCATCGAGAGGTATGTACACACACACACACACACCAGATCTCCAGACTAACATTTCCGCGGGTGCATCTATGTTTTTCAGTTGGTGGCACCAGCCCATGATTTGGTCACAGCTATTTTGTTCTTGCGCTATCACGCGATAGAGAACGTATGTAAATATAATAAGGATTTTCAAGGTGAGGAGAAGAGCAGTCAATCAATGTCCATCTGGTCTAATACAAGTTGCAACAGGGAGACGCTTCCAGAACAGAAGCAGAGAAAATGTGTAACTCTGCTTCTCTAAGAAGGTCCTTCTATTCTAATCTCACAGCACCGACGTTCTGTCAACACCAGCTGCTACAGAATACAGTAACCGTGTCCTCTGTCCATGTACCTTCAGTCCAGCGTCAGTCGCTATCAACAGATATGTGAACAATCCATAACATTCAGTATCATGTCTAGTTACCATCAACCCAGACCCAATGAGTCCCAAATAGAGCCGGGAAATCCTGTGTATTACATAAAGGGAAAATATTGCTCTTAACTGAATATGTCTTAAATATTACAGCTCTAATAATAATTTTAGTCTAATAGACTACTGAGATGGCATTCAAGAAATAACTTGTTTTCATCTATCACCGTGCTTCTACACCTGCATTGCTTGCTGTTTGGGGTTTTAGGCTGGGTTTCTGTACAGCACTTTGAGATATCAGCTGATGTACGAAGGGCTATATAAATACATTTGATTTGATTTGATCTAACAAGTTGTGATGGAAAATGTTTTTATGTGCAACCTAATCCAGTGATTGTCATGAATTTCAGATTTACAAATAGATTATTTCTGTATTTACTGTTCAATGGAGATGAATTTGCCTACATCTTTATATACTAATATCATGGGCTTCTTTTGGGGGGGCTAATTCACCACCTGGTTAAGTGGAAACTCCAAACACATGACCTAGATTGCGAACTCTAAATATAAACCCAAAAACATGAGCTAGATCGCTAACTCAAAATATAATACCCACTGCTAGTATCCATAAGTTAATCTAGCAGTACATTTTATGCCCTAAAAAACTGCCCAATGATGCCGATGCATCAGTGGGCGGCAGGCTCCCCTCCCACAGTGGGCGGCAGGCTCCCCTCCCACAGTGGGCGGCAGGCTCCCCTCCCACAGTGGGCGGCAGGCTCCCCTCCCACAGTGGGCGGCTGCAGGGCGTACACTTTCATTACAGGAATCATCAGGATAATGTACTTTACTGATTGGTGGGTTTTGATTGAGGTGACCATGTAGAAAAATTAAATACAGCCAAGTCAAAGGGTCGCAAAATGTCTAAATGGCCGCGGTGCCCTAATATACAGACATTTACATCCATCACTTATATTACAGCAGAAGTCTCATCTGTCCAGGCTTCTCAACTGTTTCTGTTGCAGAGAATCATTGTGTGTGTGTCAGTTTGCTAGACCAGATTCCGGAGATGTTTGCAGACACCAGGGAGACTGAGACGGTGTTTGGACCAGTCATCCAGGCAGGACTGGAGGCACTGAAGGCTGCAGACTGTGCCGGGAAGCTGTTTTTGTTCCACTCCAGTCTGCCCATCGCTGAGGCTCCTGGGAAACTGAAGAACAGAGAGGACAAGAAACTGGTGGGAACAGACAAGGAGAAGGTACACACACACATACACACACACACAGGGACAAGGTAAACTGATATGGCTACTCAGCGTGGCAGACACAACACAGAGGGAGGATGTGTTCTCTCTGCTATTGGTTGGGCAGTTAATGACTGTCAATGTGTCTCCCTCCTCTTCCCCCCCCAGTCTCTGTTCCAGCCCCAGTCTGGTTTCTATAGTAACCTGTCTAAGGAGTGTGTAGCACAGGGCTGCTGTGTGGACCTCTTCCTGTTCCCCAACCAGTACGTCGACGTGGCAACGCTTGGCGTGGTGCCCGTCTCCACTGGCGGCTCAGTCTACAAATACACCTACTTCCAGGTAAACACACACATTTATACACACACTGGTGCTGATCCAAACCCCATCCACCCTTCTCCTGTTATCTGCCTTCACTCACTCTGTATATGTGTCAGGCTGAGATGGACCGCGAGCGGTTCCTGAATGATCTGCGACGAGACGTTCAGAAGCCGATGGGCTTTGACGCTGTCATGAGGGTCCGAACGAGCACAGGTAGGTGTTTCGCTCTCACACACACTACACCTAGTGTTAAATAGTTTTCCAGTGCCATCATAACCTCCTCCCTCTCTCCTCCAGGTATCAGAGCGACAGATTTCTTTGGCTCGTTCTTCATGAGCAACACGACAGACGTGGAGCTGGCAGGACTGGACTGTGACAAGACTGTCACCGTGGAATTCCGCCATGACGACAAGCTCAGCGAGGACACCGGGGCACTCATGCAGTGCGCGGTGTTGTACACCAGCTGTAGTGGTCAGCGGCGTCTGAGGGTCCACAACATGGCGGTCAACTGCTGCTCCCAGCTCGCCGACCTCTACCGGAACTGTGAGACGGACACAATCATCAACTTCTTCTCCAAGTATGGTAGGAGTCACACGTTGTCTATCCAACTATCTCCCTGTTCCCCTCTCTATACAGTGCCTTGCAAAAGTATTCATCCCCCTTGGTGTTTTTTCTATTTTGTTGCATTACAACCTGTAATTTCAATGGATTTTTATTTGGATTTCATGTAATGGACATACACAAAATAGTCCAAATTGGTGAAGGGAAATGACAAAAATATCTTGTTTCAAAAAATAAAAAACATGTAAAACTCAAGTGCCACCTGCATATGTATTCACCTCCTTTGCTATGAAGCCCCTAAATAAGATCTGGTGCAACCAATTACCTTCAGAAGTCATAAAAGGAGTTAAAGTCCACCTGTACGCAATCTAAGTGTCACATGATCTCCGTGTGTATATATACACCTGTTCTGAAAGGCCCAGAGTCTGCAATAATAACACTAAGCAAGGGGAACCACCAAGCAAGTGGTACCATGACGACCAAGGAGCTCTCCAAACAGGTCAGGGACAAAGTTGTGGAGAAGTACAGATCAGAGTTGGGTTATAAAAAATATCAGAAACTTTGAACATCCCACGGAGTGCCCTTAAGAGCAGACCCCGAGAGACTTGCAGCTGTAATTGCTGCAAAAGGTGGCTCTACAAAGTATTGACTTTGGGGGGTGAATAGATGTGCACGCTCAAGTTTTCTGTCTTATTTCTTGTTTGTTTCACAAAAAAATATATTTTTCATCTTCAAAGTGGTAGGCATGTTATGTAAATCAAATGATACCCCCCCCCCAAAAAAAAACATTTTTATTCCAGGTTGTAAGGCAACAAAATAGGACAAATACCAAGGGGAATGTATACTTTTGCAAGGCCCTGTATGTTAGTGAAATAGTTAACTATGTTTCTGGGTTACGTTACTAAGAGAGCATGTATAAAGAACAGCAAGGGTTCACTCAACAAACAACCAATTCTACTTCAGATGTGTTATAGCAGTCTGATCAGTAGGATTTAAACTTCATGTCTGGAAATGGATACCAATGAGCTTTTTCTCTCTCTGTGTGTGTAGCGTACCGCAGCCTATTGAACACCCCGACCAAGACGGTGAGAGACACCTTGGTGAACCAGTGTGCCCAGATTCTGGCCTGCTACCGCAAGAACTGTGCCAGCCCCTCGTCTGCCGGACAGGTCAGTCACTCACACAGCCCCCCTCTTGGACAGGTCAGTGACACACGCATGATACACACACACTCACCCGCACACTAAATACTCACCACACACACACACAGTCAGTCTCAAACACGCACAAATCCCCCACACACACAACTTATACACACTCACTCAGGGGCGTCGTGCACCCATTATTTTAGAGGGGGAACAATGTACATGAGAAAGGCGTTGCCATCTGTCGTGGAGTTGGATACATTTGCATTTTTCTATCACCTGAAACTTCTTTTTCCTGCAATTTACAGCCATAATCGTTGTGCCTAGTTCTGTCAAAATGTCTGTTTTCCTGTGTATGTGTCTAAACATACCTCTCTACTTGTTCAATTGTCATTTTAATGAGGGTGTCATTCTGTTGTCAGTCACACACCTCAATGTGCTGCGCTAACATGCCTAGGATAATACATCCACATTACAACACAGTACATGGGATCATAACGCACGTTATCAAACGGGTTATTTGGATCCTGGATGTTGATTGGACGAGGAGCATTCCAAGCCGTTCTGTATTGGCCGTCACAAACACACCTATGCCTGCCAACCGTTCCATCTGAACGACCACTGCGCCTTCATCAGAATATCAGGTTCCTGTTGCTGTCCCAGTCAACTCTTGTATTGTTCTCAACTCGCCATTATTTCCCCTTGCTTCCAGCCTAGCATTTAGTTTGGTACAGCAGGGTTTAATATAAACCTCACTGTCTGCCTGTCTGCAAAAATAATGAACGACTGGGTCGTGTCTGTAGCAACATGACCAAAAGACTGTTAGCAGTTGATGTTGTTCTTTAATAACACAGACCCCGAAGCAAATCAGGAAGAGGAAAATAGGTTATTCAAATAGGACAAATCATGCTTGGAAGTAGATGGTCATTCTCCCCTGTCCCCAGTGATTCTCTTCTCAGAACAAAGGGACAGGATATACTTTATAACCCAGCCCATCATAAAACTGGGCCAATGGCCAAAGAACAAGTATCCTATTTCAGATTCAATGTATTAACAATTTGGACCAATAAGAACGTGCCACAAGTAGCTGTAAGTTCAAGACTGACATTATGTTGAACTGAACCAACTATTTCCATTGATAATTCCCTATTACAGGAAAAACACTATTTCCATTAATTCCCTATTACAGAAAAGCACTATTTCCATTGATAATTCCCTATTACAGAAAAACCACTATTTCCATTGATTCCCTATCACAGAAAAAACACTATTTCCATTAATTCCCTATTACAGAAAAGCACTATTTCCATTGATTCCCTATTACAGAAAAACCACTATTTCCATTAATTCCCTATTACAGAAAAGCACTATTTCCATTGATAATTCCCCATTACAGAAAAAACACTATTGATAATCAGTACTCTATTGACCTCTTGACCTCTGCGTTGTCTTCATCTTCAGAACATTCTTACAGGACTATCTTCTGATGGAAGAAGGAAGTTCTATCAATTCCCTTATCAAAATAACTTCTTAATGAAAATATGTCATTCATTGTTTACTTGAATATGTTTGTAACAGTTTTTTTTTTTGTGATTTTTTTAAAAGTTTTTTTTTTACCCCTTTTTCTCCCCAATTTCGTGGTATCCAATTGTTGTAGTAGCTACTATCTTGTCTCATCGCTACAACTCCCGTACGGGCTCGGGAGAGACGAAGGCTGAATGTCACGCGTCCTCCAATACACAACCCAACCAGCCGTACAGCGCGCATCCAACCCGGAAGCCAGCCGCACTAATGTGTCGGAGGCTACACCATGCACTTGGCAACCTTGGCTAGCGCGCACTGCGCCCGGCCCGCCACAGGAGTCGCTGGTGCGCGATGAGACAAGGAGATTCCTACCGACCAATCCCTCCCTAACCCGGACGACGCTAGGCCAATTGTGCGTCGCCCCATGGATCTCCCGGTCGCGGCCGGTTACGACAGAGCCTGGGCGCAAACCCAGGGACTCTGATGGCACAGCTGGCAGCTGCAGGACAGCGCCCTTAACCACTGCGCCACCCGGGAGGCCCTGTAACAGTTTTCTAAAAGCTATAAGGCACGCGAGGCAGTGCCTCTGCTATCGCGTCGGGCCGAACAACACCATTTACCTCTGACTGCATTCATGATACAGCACTGCCTCGTGTGCCTTATAGCTTAATCATCAACACAGGCACATATCGTACAGTGCCAGATTACAGTTAAACTGTCTTTTTCTGCATGTGTAAGAATATAGTACCTTCAGAAAGTATTCATGCCCCTTGACTTATTCCACATTTTGTTAAAGCCTAGAATTCAAAATGTATTAAATAATTTTTCTCACCCATCTACACACAATACCCCATAATGACAGTGAAAAAAAAAAGTTTTTAGGCATTTGAGCAAATATATTGATAATGAAATACAGAAGTCTAATTTAAATAAGTTGAGAGAGTCAATACTTTGTAGAAGCACCTTTGGCGGCGTTTACAGCTGTGAGTCTGAGCTTTTCACACCTGGATTGTACAATATCTGCCTATTTATTATTCTCTAAATTCTTCAAGCTCTGTCAAATTGGTTGTTGATCACTGCTAGACAACCGTTTTCAGGTCTTGACAAAGATTTAAGTCAACTGTAACTCAGCCACTCAGGAACATTTTAATGTCATCTTGGTAAGCAACACCAGTGTATATTTGGCCTTGTGTTTTAGGTTATTGTCCTTCTGAAAGGTGAATTCATCTCCCAGTGTCTGGTGGAAAGCAGACTGAACCGGGTTTTCCTCTAGGATTTGTTCCTGTGTTTAGCCCTGTTTTCATCCTGAAAAACTAACTCCTCATTCCTTAACGATTACAAACATTCCCATAGCATGATGCAGCCACGACTATGCTTGAACATGTGGAGAGTGGTACTCAGTAATACAGTGCCTTGCGAAAGTATTCGGCCCCCTTGAACTTTGCGACCTTTTGCCACATTTCAGGCTTCAAACATAAAGATATAAAACTGTATTTTTTTGTGAAGAATCAACAACAAGTGACACAACTTTTTCCTCTTGAGTAGAAAGTGTTAACAGGATGCATGTTTTTGAATGTTTTTATTCTGTACAGGCTTCATTCTTTTCACTCTTGTCAATTAGGTTAAAATTGTGGAGTAACTAGAATGTTCTTGATCCGTCCTCAGTTTTCTCCTATCACAGCCATTGAACCCTGAAACTGTTTTAATGTCACCATTGAGCGGTTTCCTCCAGCCACCCGGACATCTACCAATAGGCATTGTAAGACCTCCCTAGTGTTTGGTTACATATGTGTCTGAAATTCACTGCTCGACTGAGGGACTTTATATACTGAACACAAATATAAAAGCAACATGTAAAGTGTTGGTCCTGTGTTTAAAGAAATAAAATATCCCAGAAATGTTCCACAGAAAGCTTATTTCTCAATTTTGTGCACAATTTATTATTATTTTTTTACATTTTTCACATTTCTACTTTACCGACATAATCCATGGGGCGGCAGGGTAGCCCAGTGGTTAGAGCATTGGACTAGTAACCGAAAGGTTGCAAGTTTGAATCCCCGAGCTAACAAGAAGGTACAAATCTGTCGTTCTGCCCCTGAACAGGCAGTTAACCCACTGTTCCTAGGCCGTTCCTAGGCAGTCATTGAAAATAAGAATTTGTTCTTAACTGACTTGCCTAGTTAAATAAAGGTAAATAAAAAATCCACCTAACAGGTGTGCCATATCAAGAAGCTGATTAAACAGCATGATCATTACGTAAGTACACCTTGTGCTGGGGACAATAAAAGGCCACTCTAAAATGTGCAGTTCTGTCACGCAACACAGTGCCACAGATGTCTCAAGTTTTGAGGGAGTGCACATTTGACATACTGGGTGCAGGAATGTCCACCAGAACTGTTGCCAGAGAAATTCACAGCTACTCCAACGTTGTTTGAGAGAATTTGGCAGTACAACCAACCGACCTCAACCGCAGACCACGTGTAACCACGCCAGCCCAGGGCCTCCACATCCGGCTTCTTCACCTGCGGGATCGTCTGAGTCCAGCCACCCGGACAGCTGATGAGACAGGAGTATTTCTGTCTGTAATAAAGCCCCTGAGTTTTTTCTCACATTCTGATTGGCTGGGCCTGGCTCCCCTGTGGGTGGGCCTATGCCCACCACAGGCTGCGCCCCTGCACAGTCATGTGAAATTCATAGATTAAGGTCTAGTTCATTTATTTCAATTGACTGATTTCCTTATTTGAACTGTAACTCAGTAAAATCTTTGAAATTGTTGTGTCTTGTTTTATATTTTTGTTCAGTATAGATAATTATGTGTGGGGTACAGAGAAAATCAAAAATCATGTGGAACACTATTGTGGCAAATCTCAATTGAATCCGTTTTAAATTCAGGTTGTAACACAACAAAATGTGTAACAAGTCACGTGGTGTGAATACTTTCTGAAGGGTACTGTATATCAAGTGAATTTACAAACATACCCCCTGACTTCCAGCAGCTAAAATCAAATGAAATGCCGTGTGTGCCACTCTATACTCTTTTTATTCCTCCACTGACAATACGGTCTGCACAGTCTCTGGTGCGCTCACTTGAGGGCTGGGGTGCTTTTTGTCTGATCCAGTCAGTGTGCCCCCTGTGCAAAATACCACTAACAGAAATTTTTATAAATAATTCTGATTAATCATGAGCTTAAAAACAAAGTTTAGTAATTAATTTACCATCTGAAAATGTTAACAAGACAAATCTGAGTGGGGCATGACGCTGCTACACACACTCATACCCTTCCCCCTCCTCTGTCCTCTCTCCTCCTGTAGCTGATCCTACCAGAGTGTATGAAGCTGCTGCCGGTCTATTTGAACTGTGTGTTGAAGAGCGACGTGCTGCAACCGGGAGCTGACGTCTCAGTAGACGACAGAGCCTACCTCAGACAGCTACTCAGCTGTATGGACGTATCAGAGAGCCACGTCTTCTTCTATCCCCGCCTACTTCCCCTGGTGAGACACACGCTTCTCGCTCTTCACTTCAATCAGCCTCATTTTGAATGACAAAGCATGAGCAAACATGTAAGACCATATTACATCAATGTTAAATCATATATTCCAATCTCTTTCCATCCCAGGTGAAGTTGGATGGAGGGTCGTTGCCAATGGCAGTGCGTAACTCGGAGGAGCGCCTGTCAAAGGGTGGAGTCTACCTCCTGGAGACGGGGCTCTACCTCTTCCTGTGGGTGGGAGCCAATGCCCAGCAGGAGCTGCTCAGCAACATCTTCGGCACGCCCACCTTCAGCCAGATAGACCCCAACATGGTGAGACACACACACCTCTCAACTTCATACAAATCATCTTCCTGCCTCTGAGAATGTGTGTGTCAGCAATCTCCTAAATGCGTGCGTTGCGTTCCAGACGAGTCTGCCTGAGCTGGACAACCCGTTCTCCCAGAGACTCAGAGAGATCATCGACTCCTTCAGATCCCAACGATCACGATACATGAAGGTCACTTCACTACCTCTCTCGTTCTTTGTATCTTTCAATCTCTATATGTCTCTGTGTTGTAGTTAGAGTATAATGTGTGTTAACATCTCTCTCTGCTTGTCTCTAGTTGATGGTGGTGAAGCAGGAGGACAAGGCGGAGCTCATCTTTAAACACTTCCTATGCGAGGACAAAAGTGCCAGCGGAGGAGCTTCCTACGTCGACTTCCTGTGTCACATGCACAAGGAAATCCGCCAGCTGCTCAGCTAGGACCCTTGACCTCTGATTCTTCAACCCTGACCCTGTCGCCCCTCCGAAGCGCTTTCTTTTATTTACCTAATAAACTGAACTCCTCTCCCTCTGTCAGCGAGAGGCCAGAGACATATACACAGCCTCGTGGCAGATTCCATGTGACTCTAAACTATTCCAAACGTCAAGCTCTAAAACAACTGAAGCTAATCCACTGGCCAACGGAGAGTGTGTGTGTGTGAGGGAGAGCACTGCTGTGGATTTGTACTAGGTGTTCTGTCTAGCACTGAAGCCCGTTGTAGCTGTACCCCCCCCCCCCCCCCCCCCCCGGCCTGTGGTAGAAACACCCAGTAGAACTAAGGAAGATGGCACAAACTAGACAGAAATAAATGCTGTTTTCCATCTCTAGAATTATTTTTCTATTTGTCTTTATTCTCACTTCCTCCTATATGTTGTGTGTGTGCTCCTCTGTGACTTTTAGAAACACTACTAAGGCAATAGGAGAGAGGGGGCAGGAGTATATAGAGAGAATCTGTGGTGATAGAGGTTCATCTCCCAATTTAAATGTCTATGCATTGAATCATCCAGACTGGTGAGGGGTTTGAACTTTCACTTCTGACATTCTCACAGGGTCAACCAGCGTTGGGTCCCACAATGGCTCACACAGGCACACAGTACAGACGATTTGGTGGAGGTGTGTGTGTGTGTGTGTGTGTGTCATGTTTTTACTAATGTGTGCATCTGATAAGAGACCATTCTGACAATGATTCCTGCCTGTATTTGTCCTGTCTGTGGGGGAGGGAGTTACTGGCAGTGCTTCTCAATATTGAGGTCAGTCAGAGAATAACGGAGTCATGTTCAGGAGGTACGAAACTGGAGAAACTATTTGAAACAAGGAAGTACGTTTCTTTTTTTTCTTCTTTTCGTAGCAGAACGTTTTGCTATGTTGTCCCTTGCTGAACACGACCCTATGCTCCAAATACAGCTGTTGTCACCCTAAGGACTGTGCTGTAGCACCTCAGTTCAGAGTTAGATATATAACCTGTACAGAATTAAAGCCTCCATTTTAAAAACCTGTCTCAAATGCTGTGGTTTGTTGGTCCAAATCAGTCGCTGCCACTCCCCCTCACACACACACATGCTTGGTTCAAAAGCACTCCTGGGGTTTTTTTAACGTCTATTTCTGAAGGCAGATCATGGTGAATTTCTCTACAGAGGAAAAGAGGGGTCTGCTGATAGGTGCACACTGAATAATTTTCATTTCTGATTGTGTTTATTTTCTTGTCTTTACCACTGATTTTGTGTTGCCCTCTACCCTCAACCCGTCTCTATTGAATGGCCCTTCTTTCTGACTGGGATTTTAAGTTTCCCTTTTCTTTGGTTTTGTATTTGTCATTGCCTCCTGGACTCCTTAATAAAGTTATTGTTGAATCACAATGCCATGCTCCTCCCATCCCTGTACTTATTGGCTTGTTGGTACTACGATTACAGTAGACTATATGCGTCAGCATGCTTCCCAGATAAACATTTTGTTTTTCTTGAGGCAAGTTGAAGTCGGTAGCCGAATACGCCCCTTCGTCGGTGATTGGTCAAAAGTAGGGAAAGTCTAAAGTGGCGCAGTGGTCTTGCAGCACCAGCTGTGCCACCAGAGACCCTGGGTTCGCGCCCAGGCTCTGTCGCAGCCGGCCGCGACTGATTTGATTGGGTGGTGTTTCGTAGGACGCAAGGCTTTCGATCTTCGTCTCTCTCGAGCCCATATGGGAGTTGTAGCGATGAGACAAGATGGTAATTACTAACAATTGGATACCATGAAAAGGGGGGGGGGGGGTAAACCAGAGACGACTTGTTTTCATGCACATCTTTTCATTGATTAAAAACTGCACCAAACATCTATGATGTAAAATTGCGTGACTAGATTTCCTCTGCAAAATCATCCAAATGAATGACCGATTACTTGTCTTACACTGAACAAGAATATAAACCCAACATATGAAGTGTTAGTCCCATGTTTCATGAGCTAAAATAAAAGATCACAGAAATGTTCCATACGCACAAAAGCTTATTTCTCTCACAAATTAGCTAACAGGGTTAGGGTTAGCTAACATGCTAAGTATTCCAAAATAGGTAAAAAAATATTAAGTAGTTGCTATTTAGCTCAAATGCTAAAGTTGTCCATGTTGAGAGTCAAACTCATATTCACGTTATACACCCATCCATCCTGACCAACCACCCTATGTTATTTTTAGCCGTTAAATAAAAAAGGTTGATGTCCGCACCCCTGGGGAAATCTAATTAGTATAATACAGAAATCCCTATAAAAAAATCTGTCAATCCGCTTGTCGCACTTCCACATCTTCTGTGAAAGGTGACAGAGCTATAGTCTTTGTCAGACCATGAGACATCCCGAAAACCGGTCTTCTCGTAAAATCGTCTGTAGCGTCCGAACGGTTTGGTCGTCAAACTATTATGACTCCTCTATGGTAAGATGAGACTCACGAACACGGTAGTGTTACCTGCCTACTTCTGTCTTCAGCTTCCCAACCGTTTGGGCTATGACCCTTTGGATATATGACCCCTCTTTTCAAAGGTGAGACGCTCACGAACATGTACAGGTCGGTTGTTTTGCTCACAGGCCTCAAGACTCATCTGAAGGTCCCCTGGTACCAGTTGAATAAGTGAATGGAAGTATGTAATGGAGACTGTTTAATGCCAAAAATATAGGGTTAAATACATGTAAAAACAAATGTTTCCTGATCGTTCTTATATCTATCATATATAGGAGATACACTTCAGAACAAACATCCTTTTGATATTTTGTGACTATCATGAAAGTGATGACTGTTATTCATCAAATAATTACCTACTATGTTTAACTGTTATTAGATTAAATAAATCCTGTAACAAATAACTAATTTGGAATTTGGGGCACCACGGGAAAATGTGTTCAACGAGTTACTGTATCCCGAATTAACTCAACGAAATAAAGATATAACAGTCACTAATGAATAATTTCCTCATATCAGTCTCATTCTGAACGTCGCAGACTTCGTGAATCAGCACAAACCCGAGTCTTACTAATCATTCCGTACCACACACATTGATTTGATTATTTATTAGATACAGTACTTATAACAGCTACTCCAACCATAACATTGATTGTTGAATGGTTTAGATTTCCACTGGTCTAAAGTCCATTGTTCGTGTTTCTTGGCCAATTGCTCATGTTTCTCATGTCTTTAAGAGCTTTGCACACCTGGATGGTACCATATTTGCACATTATTCTTTTTAAAAATTATTTAATCTCTGTCAAGTTAGTTGTTGATCAGTGCTAGACAGCCATTTTCAAGTCTTACCATAGATTCTCATGTCGATTTAAGACAAAACTGTAATTAGGCCACTCAGGAACATTTAATGTCATCTTGGTAAGCAACTCCAGTGTATATTTGGCCCTGTGTTTTAGGTTATTGTCCTGCTGACATGTGAATTTGTCTCCCAGTGTCTGGTGGAAAGCAGACAGAACCATGTTTTCCTCTAGGATTTTGCCTGTGCTTTGCTCTATTCTGTTTCTTTTTATTTTAAAAACTCCCTAGTCATTGACGTTTACAAGCATACCCATAACATGATGCAGCCACCACCATGCTTGAAAGTATGAAGAGTGGTACTCAGTGATGTGTCGTGTTGGATTTGCCCAAAACATAACTCTTTGTATTCAGGACAAAAACGTATTTTATTTCCCTTTTTTTTGAAGTATTACTTTAGTTCCTTATTGCAAACAGGATGCATGTTTTAGTATGTTTTTATTCTGTTCAGACTTCCTTCTTTTCACTCTGTCATTTAGGTTAGTATTGTGGAGTAACAACCTTGTTGATCCATCCTCAGTTTTCTCTATCACAGCCATTAAACTCTGTAACTGTTTTAAAATCCCCATTGGCCTCATGATAACATCCCTGAGTGGAAGGGCGCCTGTATCTTTGTAGTGACTGGGTGTATTGATACACCATCCAAAGTGTAATTAATAACTGCACCATACTTTACTTTTTTTGTTACTCATCTTCCAATAGGTGACCTTTGTGAAGCATTGGGAAACCTCCCTGGCCTTTGTGGTTGTATCTGTGTTTGATATTCACTGCCCGACTGAGGGACCTTACAGATACAGTGCCTTGCGAAAGTATTCGGCCCCCTTGAACTTTGCGACCTTTTGCCACATTTCAGGCTTCAAACATAAAGATATAAAACTGTATTTTTTTGTGAAAAATCAACAACAAGTGGGACACAATCATGAAGTGGAACGACATTTATTGTATATTTCAAACTTTTTTAACAAATCAAAAACTGAAAAATTGGGCGTGCAAAATTATTCAGCCCCTTTACTTTCAGTGCAGCAAACTCTCTCCAGAAGTTCAGTGAGGATCTCTGAATGATCCAATGTTGACCTAAATGACTAATGATGATAAATACAATCCACCTGTGTGTAATAAAGTCTCCGTATAAATGCACCTGCACTGTAATAGTCTCAGAGGTCCGTTAAAAGCGCAGAGAGCATCATGAAGAACAAGGAACACACCAGGCAGGTCCGAGATACTGTTGTGAAGAAGTTTAAAGCCGGATTTGGATACAAAAAGATTTCCCAAGCTTTAAACATCCCAAGGAGCACTGTGCAAGCGATAATATTGAAATGGAAGGAGTATCAGACCACTGCAAATCTACCAAGACCTGGCCGTCCCTCTAAACTTTCAGCTCATACAAGGAGAAGACTGATCAGAGATGCAGCCAAGAGGCCCATGATCACTCTGGATGAACTGCAGAGATCTACAGCTGAGGTGGGAGACTCTGTCCATAGGACAACAATCAGTCGTATATTGCACAAATCTGGCCTTTATGGAAGAGTGGCAAGAAGAAAGCCATTTCTTAAAGATATCCATAAAAAGTGTTGTTTAAAGTTTGCCACAAGCCACCTGGGAGACACACCAAACATGTGGAAGAAGGTGCTCTGGTCAGATGAAACCAAAATTGAACTTTTTGGCAACAATGCAAAACATTATGTTTGGCGTAAAAGCAACACAGCTCATCACCCTGAACACACCATCCCCACTGTCAAACATGGTGGTGGCAGCATCATGGTTTGGGCCTGCTTTTCTTCAGCAGGGACAGGGAAGATGGATGGAGCCAAATACAGGACCATTCTGGAAGAAAACCTGATGGAGTCTGCAAAAGACCTGAGACTGGGACGGAGATTTGTCTTCCAACAAGACAATGATCCAAAACATAAAGCAAAATCTACAATGGAATGGTTCAAAAATAAACATATCCAGGTGTTAGAATGGCCAAGTCAAAGTCCAGACCTGAATCCAATCGAGAATCTGTGGAAAGAACTGAAAACTGCTGTTCACAAATGCTCTCCATCCAACCTCACTGAGCTCGAGCTGTTTTGCAAGGAGGAATGGGAAAAAATGTCAGTCTCTCGATGTGCAAAACTGATAGAGACATACCCCAAGCAACTTACAGCTGTATTCGCAGCAAAAGGTGGCGCTACAAAGTATTAACTTAAGGGGGCTGAATAATTTTGCACACCCAATTTTTCAGTTTTTGATTTGTTAAAAAAGTTTGAAATATCCAATAAATGTCGTTCCACTTCATGATTGTGTCCCACTTGTTGGTGATTCTTCACAAAAAAATACAGTTTTATATCTTTATGTTTGAAGCCTGAAATGTGGCAAAAGGTCGCAAAGTTCAAGTGGGCCGAATACTTTTGCAAGGCACTGTAATTGTATGTGTGGGGTACAGAGATGAGGTAGTCATTCAAAAATCATGTTCAACACTATTACTGCACACAGAGTGTCCATACATTTTTTTATGTTGCTTGTTTAGCAAATGTTTACTCCTGAACTTATTTAGGCTTGCCATAACAAAAGGGTTGAATACTTATTGACTCAAGACATTTCAGCTTTTAATTTTTTCATAATTTGTAAACATTTAATAAAACATTATTCCACTTTGGCATTATGGGGTGTCGTGTGTAGGTAGATCAGTGACACAACATCTCAATTTCATCCATTTTAAATTGAGGCTTTAACACAACAAAATGTGGAAAAAGTCAAGGAGTGTGAAAACAGTCTGAAGGCACCTGGGTAATGACAGCTGGGTGAAGGAGCTGGGTGAAGGGGCTGGCTGTGCCATGCTACTACAGCCAACACTAGCCAATAAAAAAATGTACTGAAGAAAAGTATTACTCTTGCTTGTTTAAAAGTCTGTACTTTAATCCGATTGTCATTCATGTATCGATAAATATCATCACATTCATCATCACCTGAATGGACCTTAATCATTATCAGTCAGGTCTAGTGTGCTTCAAGCACAAATGTGGATACAGATTTAAAGGTTATCAGTTAAAGGGGCAATCTGCAGTTTGAAAGATAGAGTGGCTATCCCGCCACTAATTTGGTAAACAGCTGAGGGGTGGGGCTAGAGAAATATTACCAACCGAACTCATGGATGGAGCTATAGATACAGGGACTGAACATCCATGATATCAAGATGATATACTGAACAAAAATATGAGATTGTACTGAGTTACAGTTCAAATAAGGAAATCAGTAAGGTTGATGTGGAGGTCCTGGGCTGGCGTGGTTACACGTGGTTTGCGGTTGTGAAGCTGATTGGACATACTGCCAAATTCTCTAAAATGATGTTGGAGGAAGCTTATGGTAGAGAAATGAACATTCAATTCTCTGGCAACAGCTCTGGTGAACAGTCCTGCAGTCAGCATGTCAATTGCACGCTCCCTCAAAACATCTGTGGCATTGTGTTGTGTGACAAAACGGCACATTTTAAAGTGGCCTTTTATTGTCCCCAGCACAAGGTGCACATGTGTAATGATCATGCTGTTTATTCAGCTTCTTGATATGCCACACCTGTCAGGTGGATGGATTATCTTGGCAAATGAGAAAAGCTCACTAACAGGGATGCAAACAAATTTGTGCAAAACAAATGAGATAAATTAGCTTTTTGTGCGCATAGAACATTTCTGGGATTTGTTATTTCAGTTTATGAAACATGGGACCAACACTTTAATGTTGTGTTTATATTTTTGTTCAGTGTAGTTTTAACCACGTTTTGAGGATATAGTGTTTGTTTACATTTGCATTGTTCACGAACAAAGGAGTAAAACAAGCTCATATTCTTGGTTTCCGTCAGCTGAAGAAATCTCATGAGGCATCTATCTATAAGTTATATTTAAGCAATACGGCCTGAGGAGGTGTGGTATATGGCCAATATTACATGGCTATGGGCTGTTCTAAAGCAAGACGCAACGAGGAGCTGCGTCATGTACCACAGACCCGAGGGTGCCTTATTGATATTACAAACTTGTTACCAATGTAATTAGAACAGTAAACAAGTCTTTTTCTGTCATGCCTGTGGTTTACGGTCTGATAAACAATGGCTTTCTGCCAATCAGCATTCAGTGCTCGAACCACCCGGTTTATAATCTTCAATAATCATTGGGTATATATAACTAATTTAAAAGTCTAAAAATAGATGTAGCAACTGTAAAAGATCCCTTTAATATAATCCCTTTCTAAACTATGTTACACACAAATACATGAGTGTAAATCTCCCTGAAATCTCAGGTGTTTCTCCAGGGAGCCTATTCTACCTGACACAAGGACACGGACGAGTCCACCCAGCCTAGCCTAAACCCTGGATAGAGGGGCTCAGTGAACGTGGAGTGGAACGTGTGCAGGTGGGTCAGTGTGTTAGAGGAGACACTGTAGAAGGACAGAGTGCCGGCCGGCCAGTCCAGATACACTCCTACTCTGTTAGAGACAGAGGGGGTGGTTATGCTAGTGCTCTTGTCGTTGTGCCAGGCTGTGTAACTGTCATTAGAGCAGTTCAGACTCCAGGACACAGCGTTTCGTCCCAACCAGCAGTCATGTCCCTCTCCTCTCCTGCTGATCCCTCTGTAAGATACTCCCATCAGGGCCCTCCCACTACACTCTACCTCCCAATAGCAGCGCCCATCCAGACCTTCCCGACACAGCACCTGCCTCCAGTAGTCAAATCTCTCTGGGTGATCAGGAAACGGCTGCTCTTTCCCTCGCGTCACCTTCCTGTTCTCCTCAGACAGCGAGAGCTCTTTGTGTGCTGTGTTTGGGTCCAGTGTGAGTTCACAGGCATCTGAAAAAATTATGAAACTCATAGTAAAGTAAGTAACGCACACGCACACACACACACACACACACACACACACACACACACACACACACACACACACACACACACACACACACACACACACACAAAATGTACATACTCACATCTCTGTGGTCCTGGTCTGATCCTGAACTCAGCACAGCACTCCACACTGTCAGAGAGGCAATAAAACAGGGCTGTGATTCACTCAATCCCAAACTGTTAATAGCCTTGTTTTCCAAATTCACTGTTACCTAAGTTTCTCAAGTTGACAGTGTGGATCTTCCAGTACAGCATTGAGAAGCTTCACTCCCGAGTCTCCTGGGTAATTATAGCTCAAGTCCAGCTCTCTCAGGTGTGAGGGGTTGGAATTGAGAGAGGAGGCTAGCAAAGCACAGCCTTCCTCTGTGACACTACAAAGTGACAACCTTTAAACAAAAAGAGAAAATCCTTTTACATTTAGCTTCCTCTAAAAGTGGTGAATATATATTATCAATATTAAAATTAGTATTATTATTATATTATACATATATTACATGTATATACTTGTTTTTTACTCGTATAACCAGATTGTTTAGAAATCCCTCACCTTACAACCTCCAGTTTACAGTGCGGACTGCCCAGTCCTGCCGAGAGCAGCATGACTCCTGAATCCTGCAGGTTGTTGTCACTCAGGTCCAGCTCTCTCATGTGTGAAGAGTTTGAGCTGAGAGCTGAGGCCAACGCTTCACAGCATCTTTCTGTGAGTTTGCATCGCCTCAGTCTAGAATGAAAATATATAAAATGAATAGTGGACATACATAACAAACAAACATTGATGCTTTCCTAAAATATACTAGACAACACAGATTTTACATTAATTGTGAAAATAACGATCATGGTATAAAACCACAGAAATGCTGACCTTAACGTTTCCAGTTTACACTGTGGACTTGCCAGTCCAGCAGAGAGAAGCTTCACTCCTGAATCCTGTAGGTCGTTGTGACTCAGGTCCAGCTCTCTCTGGTGTGAGGAGTGTGAGCTGAGTGCTGAGGCCAACGCTTCACAGCATCTCTCTGTGAGTTTGCATCGATTCAGTCTAGGAAATAGAATACATAAACACAAGTCTTTACCTGACTAAACAGACAGAGCGAGAAGAGTGTGTATGTCTGATGATTTCTGATGTTGTACTCACAGGGCTGTTCTGGAGGCTTTGACCACTGGCAGCAGTCTCAGAAGACCCTCCTCTGATCTGGAGTATTTCTTCAGCTCAAACTCATCCAGCTCCTCTTCTGAAGTCAGCAACACAAAGACCAGAGCTGACCACTGTGCAGGTGAGAGTTTGGCCCTAGAGAGAGTTCCTGAGCCCAGGTAGCTTTGGATCTCCTCCACTAGAGAATGGTCATGCAGTTCATTCAGACAGTGGAACAGATTGATGCATCTCTCTGGAGAGGGATTCTCCTTGATCTTCTCCTTCACGTACTTGACTGATTCCTTGTTGGTCTGTGATCTACTTGTTTTCTGAGTTAGCAAGCCTCGTAGGAGAATCTGATTGGACTCCAGTGAGAGGCCCAGAAGGAAGCGGAGGAACAGGTCCAGGTGTCCATGCTCACTCTGTAAGGCCTTGTCAACTGCTGCTTTGTAGAAGCTGGTTGAGGATGAATTTCCGAATGGAAAACGTCTCAGAAATGATTGCTGTTTGGCTAATAGATTAACGTTGTCGTTGATGAATGTGAGAAACACATACAGGGCAGCCAGAAACTCCTGAATACTGAGATGAACAAAGCAGAACACCTTTCCCTGGCATAAGGTCAGTTCCTCACTGAAGATCTCAGTACACACTCCTGAGTACACCGATGCCTGGCCGATGTGTATGCCACACTCTCTCAGGTCTTCCTCATAGAAGATCAGGTTGCCTTTCTCCAGTTGTTGGAAAGCCAGTTTTCCCAGGGACATGATGCTCTTTCTCATCCAGTCAGGGTCAGGTGTTCCTCTTCCCTGAAGCCTGAGATCCATGTCTTTCTCCTGAAAAGCCAGGAAGTGTGAGTACATCTGAGTCAGGGTCTTTGGCATCTCTCCACTCCCTGCTTTCTCCAGCTTTCTCTCCAGAACAATGGCCGAGATCCAACAGAAGACGGGAATGTGGCACATGATGTAGAGGCTTCTTGATGTCTTTATGTGTGTGATGATTCTGCTGGCCAGGTTCTCATTGCTGATTCTATTTCTGAAGTACTCTTCCTTCTGTGGGTCATTGAACCCTCTTACCTCTGTCACCTTGTCAACACACTCAGGAGGGATTTGATTGGCTGCTGCAGGTCGGGTGGTTACCCAAAGTTGAGCGGAGGGAAGCAGATTCCCCTTGATGAGGTTCGTTAGCAGCACATCCACTGAGGTTGACTCAGTTATTTTAAACAGAATGTCATTGTTCTGGAAGTCTAGAGGAAGTCGACACTCATCCAGACCATCAAAGACAAACAGCACCTGATAATTGTCGTAGTTTGATATCTCGGTTTCTTTTGTTTCCGTAAAAAAGCCATTGAGAAGTTCGATCAAACTGCATTGTTTCTTTCTGACCAAATTCAGCTCTCGAAATGAAAGAGGGAATATCAACTGGAGATTTTGATTGGCTTTTCCATCTGCCCAGTCCAGAATGAACTTCTGCACTGAGACGGTTTTCCCGATGCCAGCGACTCCCTTCGTCAGCACAGTTCTGATGGATTGATCAAGGAAGGGCTGAAAGATGTCGTTGCATTGGATTGGTGTTTCTTGTATGGCTGTTCTTCTGGATGCCGTCTCAATCTGTCTCACCTCATGTTCACTATTGACCTCTGTACTTCCAGCCTCTGTGATGTAGAGCTCTGTGTAGATCTGGTTGAGAAGTTTTCTGTTCCCGTGGCTGGCCAGTCCCTCAAACACACTGACGAACCTATCGTGCAGATTGCGTTTGAGTTTATTTTGACAACTCTCGATTCGTTCATCTGGTAAAATAAACAAGGGACAAACACGGTATACAAAGGTTGATGTGAATGTTAAATAGACGGTTCTGTGGATCATCCTAAACACTGAAACTGTTTAGAGACTGCAGTATAATAATGAAGACTCAGGGTTGTTTCATTTTAATCTCTGTAAACTACAGGATACTGGACAACGCTGCCATGTTGTGGTTCTTCTTTACCAAAACAACTTCGGTTCCAAAGCGTTTCCTTGTTCTTACCACTGCCGAACAACCATCTCTATACAGATCTACAGTAACACAGCCATACACCCCTTCTATCAGTATTACCATTGTCTTCTGTAATCACAGGTTCAGGTGGAAACATGGTAAAATGGGCAGGTGAAGCTTGAGATGGAACTATGGGATCTGGGGGTAAGGGGAGAGGGACAGAGAGTAGTTTTACACATTTACAGGTGATTTATTTAGAGAACTACAACATTCCGACCAGTGTTGAGTGTGTAGGTGACTTACCTTCGTCTAATGAGTTGACTCTGATGTTGAAGTGAACTGGACCACCGATATGGCAGCCGGAGAGCGAAGGGGCCACAACATGGCCGCCAGTCTGAGCTGTACAAGTGATGTAGACAGGAGAGTCTGGAACCCGAATTGAGGCAGCTGCTACCTCAACCTCAGCCTCTACAAATGGAGAGAGAGAACATTTTAGAGAATTAAAAAAATATATTTCATACATTATATTTTATATAGTTTTCTGTCAACTCCAAGTGATTTTTTTTTCTGTGTATTTGTTTTCTCATGTAATACTAAGCAGTGTAGGTGTGAGTATGGTATATCCACCTTGCTGATCCACTGTTAACGTCTTGCTGAGGTCCTTCTGGTTCATCTTCCTCAGGATCTCCAGTGAGATCTTCATAGCTACATCGTGGCCGTAGGTGTTCACCATCATTTCCACGGTGTCCTGCCTGTCAGCGTTCTCCAGATGGCCCTTGGGGATGAGAGGAAAGCCATCTGGTACACTCTGAGCCAGGTACCAGTGAAATGTCTTCAGATCGTTTCCTACCAGCTCCTCTAGAATAGCCAGTAGCAGGTCAGGAACAGATGTCGCCATCTCAGGTCACCGAAAGTTACAGAAAGACTAAAATCAAACCAAAATCCTCCCTCAGACACTGACATGTTACAAATGTGAGCTTTGTCAGGTCATCTGCCAAACTATTTCTCGATCTAGCTTCCAAAATGTCTATCACTGCATTTCTCTCTCTCTCTCTCTCTCTCTCTCTCTCTCTCTCTCTCTTTCCCTCTCTCGCTCTGTCTCTCTCTCTCTCTGTCTCTGTCTCTCTCTGTCTCTCTGTCTCTGTCTCTCTCTCTGTCTCTCTCTGTCTCTCTCTCTCTCTGTCTCTGTCTCTCTCTCTCTCATTTATTTTATAACTCTGTCATATAGTGCCAGTTAGTGAAGCAGCAGTTTCCGGTGTGATCTGCTTTGTGGCATTCTGCACATCAAAACAGGAAGCTGTCTTTTCTGTGGTTTGATGTTTGGTTGGTGTCTGCGCGCTGACACACAGTGATTTCATCACACTGGACCATGTCTTGTTAAAACGTGAGTCTTCATGTCCTCACATGCACTCAGAGCCCCCTCTGACTTCTGGCTGCTCTGGCAGAATGGAGCACATGATGTGGTACTCTTACTCTGAGAGTACCTGAGGTTAGTGCAACTGTTGTAACCCCAAAAATATCATTACTTGTGCACAATTCATTTTTATACAATTAAAGTGCTATTTGCAAGAGAAAATGGCAAATGTTATTGTTACAAAAATGATTTCTATATGGAATTCAAGACCACTGCACAGCACCTTTAAATGCACACACACACACGCACACGCGCACACGCACGCACACACACACACACACACACACACACACACACACACACATCGACAACACTAACACACACGCATGTGCACGAGCACGCTCAGTTAGAGAAAATGGGAGAGGTCGTTTTGTGTTGACAGTTGAGTGTTTATTGTAAACAGACAGAGACAGATAGACAGACAGACAGACAGACAGACAGACAGACAGACAGACAGACAGACACTCGTTATCTCTATCATCCGAGGATCTAAAAACACTGCAATGCTGTTGTAGGAATTAAATTCCTCTATGTTTTAACACCCAATTAAAATTAAACACTGTCAATTCATAAGGATTTGTATGACCCTTATTTTATAAAAATGGACAGAGCCCAGTCTTAAAGTCAAACAGCAGATTTTATTCACGAGAGTACTGCTCCTTACACATTTTACCACAGGTTATAAACTGAAAATGACATCATTAGTTTCAGTACCAACTGAAACTAATGTGCCATCTCTAATGTGCCATCACACCGTGCCATCTCCGCTCTAATACAAAGACTGTATGGTTCTCACATCGTCTTCCCCTATTAAGATGATATATGACTTGAGCTTAGGACAGCTGGTGTAGATAAGCCTTCTAGCCAGTCTGACGATAAGTTCATTCATTTCTATCATGGTACAGACAGTCATTGTTCTAATTCTTGATTATATTTACACACATTATATTCAGTACTAGAATTAAAAGGAAAATTCATACATATACAGTAACATAATAGTATTCTGATTAGTACATATACAGTAACATAATAGTATTCTGATTAGTACATATACAGTAACATAATAGTATTCTGATTAGTACATATACAGTAACATACTAGTATTCTGATTAGTCAGTCCTGATTGAAATGTATACATAATTAGTCATTATTGATCAAAATTCCCTTAACAAATGCCATCACACGTCAGACACGAGGGGCAGTTTAGATAAATCTTAGGGGACAGAAAGTAGAGTACCACCAGCTCAGCTCACCTCAGGTGCTATGTAATCAGGCGTGCCATAGAATGTGGTTGTGGTGACTCCATTGATGATGCCCTCCTTACACATGCCAAAGTCTGCTAGCTTACAGTGGCCCTCTGCATCCAATAATATGTTATCTAACTTCAGATCCCTGAGAGAAAGGGAGAGAGAGAGAGAGAGAGGTGTTTAGAGGGCAGAGGTTACCTGTATATGACCCCGTTGCGGTGCAGGAACATGTGGACTGTGGTTAGAGGGCAGAGGTTACCTGTATATGACCCCGTTGCGGTGCAGGAACATGTGGACTGTGGTTAGAGGGCAGAGGTTACCTGTATATGACCCCGTTGCGGTGCAGGAATATGTGGACTGTGGTTAGAGGGCAGAGGTTACCTGTATATGACCCCGTTGCGGTGCAGGAACATGTGGACTGTGGTTAGAGGGCAGAGGTTACCTGTATATGACCCCGTTGCGGTGCAGGAACATGTGGACTGTGGTTAGAGGGCAGAGGTTACCTGTATATGACCCCGTTGCGGTGCAGGAACATGTGGACTGTGGTTAGAGGGCAGAGGTTACCTGTATATGACCCCGTTGCGGTGCAGGAACATGTGGACTGTGGTTAGAGGGCAGAGGTTACCTGTATATGACCCCGTTGCGGTGCAGGAACATGTGGTTAGAGGGCAGAGGTTACCTGTATATGACCCCGTTGCGGTGCAGGAACATGTGGACTGTGGTTAGAGGGCAGAGGTTACCTGTATATGACCCCGTTGCGGTGCAGGAACATGTGGACTGTGGTTAGAGGGCAGAGGTTACCTGTATATGACCCTGTTGCGGTGCAGAAACATGTGGACTGTGGTTAGAGGGCAGAGGTTACCTGTATATGACCCCGTTGCGGTGCAGAAACATGTGGACTGTGGTTAGAGGGCAGAGGTTACCTGTATATGACCCCGTTGCGGTGCAGAAACATGAGTGCGGAGGTAACTTCAGCGGCGTAGAAGCGAGCCTCGTCAAACTTCCTGGAGTGTTGGATCTGAAACATCAGGTCTCCTCCGTTCACGTACTCCATCACAAAGAACAGACGGTCCTGGGGAGGAGACGGTTAGAGTGTGTCTGTGTGTGTGTGTGTGTGTCTGTGTAGTGTGTACCCGGGTCTAAAAGCAGCAGTAGAGCTGGCAGAGGTAGGGGTGTGTGTGTGTGTAGTGTGTACCCAGGTCTGGAAGCAGCAGTAGAGCTGGCAGAGGTAGAGGTGTGTGTGTGTGTGTGTGTGTGTGTGTGTGTGTGTGTGTGTGTGTGTGTGTGTGTGTGTGTGTGTGTGTGTGTGTGTGTGTGTGTGTGTGTGTGTGTGTGTGTGTGTGTGTGTGTGTGTGTGTGTGTGTGTGTGTGTGTGTGTGTGTGTGTGTGTGTGTGTGTGTGTGTGTGTGTGTGTGTGTGTGTGTGTGTGTGTGTGTGTGTGTAGTGTGTGTGTAGTGTGTGTAGTGTGTACCCGGGTCTGAAAGCAGCAGTAGAGCTGGCAGAGATAGGGGTGTGTGTGTGTAGTGTGTGTGTAGTGTGTACCCGGGTCTGAAAGCAGCAGTAGAGCTGGCAGAGATAGGGGTGTGTGTGTGTGTGTGTGTGTAGTGTGTGTGGAGTGTGTACCCGGGTCTGGAAGCAGCAGTAGAGCTGGCAGAGGTAGGGGTGTGTGTGTGTGTGTAGTGTGTGTGTAGTGTGTACCCGGGTCTGGAAGCAGCAGTAGAGCTGGCAGAAGTAGGGGTGTGTGTAGTGTGTGTGTAGTGTGTACCCGGGTCTGAAAGCAGCAGTAGAGCTGGCAGAGGTAGGGGTGTATGTGTGTAGTGTGTGTGTAGTGTGTACCCGGGTCTGGAAGCAGCAGTAGAGCTGGCAGAGGTAGGGGTGTTTCCTAGCTAGGGCCAGGATGCGTTTCTCTGTCAGGGTGCAGTCCACATCGTCATCCTGCTGGATCACATCCTTCTTCAACACCTTCACTGCAAACACCTCCTCACTGCCTTTCAGCTCTGCTAACATCACCTGAAGGAGGGAGGGAGGCAGAGTTAGAAAGAGAGAGGAAGAGAGAGATACTTTACACCTCCTCACGACCATCAGCTCTTTCCCTTCCTCCTCTTTCCCTCCTCCCTCCTTCTCCTTACCTTTCCAAAGCTTCCTTTCCCCAAGACCTTGATGAAGCTGTAGTCTTTGAGAGTCCTCTTCGCTGCTCCGTTGTCCCGCGAGGTAGAGGAGGAACCGGAGGAGGAGGAGGAAGAGCCTCACATCTCTAACGACATCCCACGTTGTAGCCGTTCCAACTCATCCTGCTCTGCACAGACACACATGAAGAAAGTCAGACAGCTGTGTGACTTCGAGTGTGTTTGTGACCATGTGTCTGTGTTTGTGTGTTACCGTGCTGTGATGGGGAGGTGGGGGGAAGCTCATCTGAGAATTCTGAAGGGGACTGGGAGTCTATCCCTGGTGGTAACTAGAGAGAGGAAAGAAAAGCTCCATCATCACTGTCATCCTCGCCATCTTCTGTGTGTGTGTGTGTGTGTGTGTGTGTGTGTGTGTGTGTGTGTGTGTGTGTGTGTACTTGTTCTTCTATCCTTGTGGGGACCTGAAATCCCCAAATATCCCCACAAGGGGAGTAAAACAGGGAAAGTTCCCCCTCATGGAGACAAAGGCTTTTTTAAGCATAGGGTTAGGTGTAGGGTAAGGGTTAGAATTGGGGTTAGGATTTGGCGTTAAGGTTAGGTTTTAGGGAAAATAGGATATTGAATGGTTGTAAATGTTAGATCCCCACGAGGACAGAAAAGCTTGCTTGTGTGTGGGTGAACCTTTTTCCTGCACTGTGCACTAGTGGAAATCTTTTCAGGAGTGACTCCCATTTCAGCCAGGACTTTGGCGATGCCTTTGGCGTCCACCCTGCAGTTGGGAGCTACGTTGGCCTCACACCTTTTGTGTACATTCATCTTACACACTAAACACACACACACACACACACAGTGTGTTGAAAGTAGCTACACATACACAAATCAGTGAATCTGTCTTATCTGACCTATGAAAACATAACCACCTTCATTACCAAAGTGAATACACACACACACACACACACACATACACACATACACACACACACACACACACACACACACACACACATACCCTTGCATTGCAAGTTCAAACCCCCGAGCTGACAAGGTACAAATCTGTCATTCTGCCCCTGAACAGGCAGTTAACCCACTGTTCCTAGGCCGTCATTGAAAATAAGAATTTGTTCTTAACTGACTTGCCTAGTTAAATAAAGGTAAAATAAATAAATAATCGAGAGAGTTTGGCAGCTGCTCGCAGCCCCATTCTGTAAGCTCGCAATGAGTTACTCAGCCAAGGAGCAGGAGGATAGGGGAGGAGAGGCAGCATTAGGAGTCAGGAGGGAGAAGGGTGATAGGATAGGGGAGGAGAGGCAGCATTAGGAGTCAGGAGGGAGGAGGGTGATAGGATAGGGGAGGAGAGGCAGCATTAGGAGTCAGGAGGGAGGAGGGTGATAGGATAGGGGAGGAGAGGCAGCATTAGGAGTCAGGAGGGAGAAGGGTGATAGGATAGGGGAGGAGAGGCAGCATTAGGAGTCAGGATGGAGGAGGGTGATAGGATAGGGGAGGAGAGGCAGCGTCAGGAGTCAGGGGGAGAAGGGTGATAGGATAGGGGAGGAGAGGCAGCATCAGGAGTCAGGAGGGAGAAGGGTGATAGGATAAGATAGGGGAGGAGAGGAGAGGCAGCATCAGGATAGGGTGATAGGATAGGGGAGGAGAGGTAGAATCAGGAGTCAGGAGGGAGGAGGGTGATAGGATAGGGGAGGAGAGAGTAGAATCAGGAGTCAGGAGGGAGGAGGGTGATAGGATAAGATAGGGGAGGAGAGGAGAGGCAGCATCAGAATAGGGTGATAGGATAGGGGAGGAGAGAGTAGTGGTGGCGAGAGAGCGAAGATTACGACGACTCATGACCATCTGGATTCCAAACCAAAACACATTGCGGTAACTCATTGGTCAACATGGCCACCATAAACAGTCCGCAATACCTCCTCTGGTGTATCCTCCTGCTTCTTCATCCCGGCACACTTGGTGATGATGTGCTCATGGCAGCGCTTGTGGACCACGCACGTGCACACTGCAATAAACACACACACAATTACACACTTTCACACTGAACAACACACGATAATAATACAACAGACAGACAATGTGCATCTCAATAATGTCTCAATTCATTCTAGAATGTTCAGGTATCACTCTAGAACTCTCATAATCATTCGAGAACCCAGACAGAAAAAGAGACAACTTGTTCTCACTCTGGCATTGATAACCCTGCATTCCCAGCACTCCCCTATAAAATCAAAAGAGAGAGAAAGATGAAAAGAGGAAGAGAGAAAGTCATTATTTTGTATAGAAAACAGGGATATGCTACAATAATTATTGGAGTGGATTTCTGAGCCACTTTATCTGGGTCTCGCCAGCAGAGGGAGCCCTATGATGAGACAGCGGATAGACGGCTGAGACTGATGTGTGTGTGTGTTTCTCACCAGATGAAGTCTCGGCAGTGTGAGCAGTAGGTAGGTTGCCGTAGATACGTGGCCATGAACTTGTGTCCGTTAACCTGGTGGACACGCCTCCGGACGGCCCCCTGCCGCCGCCGAGGACCAATCCGCTCTCTGAACACACGTTCCTCATTCTCATTGGCAGCTGAGGCTAACAGACAGACAAAGAGCATTAAAGAGGGGTCGGTGGTAGGGTGTTTGGGGTACAGGCTAGAGTCTGACGGGATTGGGCACAAGAGATCATGAGACCATTCCTAAAAGTACAGTATCTTTCTCACTCCTCATCTTTCTCCCTCCTCCTCTACCTCACGTTATGTCTTTCTGTATGGGCACTAAACCAAAGAACAACATTTGAAGATATAAAAATATATATTTATATATCCTCCAACCCATCGTTTTACTTCTCTCTCTCCCTCCATCTCTCCCTTTCCCTATGACAGAATTAACCTTATGAGACAAGAGAACCACCTCCAATCCCCTCCTACTCTCTCACTCTTTCTGTCTGTCTAGGTTGTGATGCAGAGGTTGTGATGCAGAGGTGGTTACAGTGTGTGTGTGTGTGTGTGTGTGTGTGTGTGTGTGTGTGTGTGTGTGTGTGTGTGTGTGTGTGTGTGTGTGTGTGTGTGTGTGTGTGTGTGTGTGTGTGTGTGTGTGTGTGTTTGAGAGATAAAGCGAGAAAGTGCGGCATATAAATAGGCCATTACTGAGATCAGTGTGTTTTACATAACACATCATCCATCTGTCACACACACATTGGGCTGTCAGGAACGAAAAGAGCTTCGACTGGGCTGAGCAGGAGCGGGGGTGGGAGGGCCAAGATACCAGAGTTGGCAGAACGGAGTACTTGGGTTGGGGTGTAGGGTTTAAGCATAGCTTGAAGGTAGGTAGGGGAAGTTCCTCTTGCTGCTCTGTAGGCAAGTACCATGGTCTTATAGTGGATGCAAACTTTGACTGGAAGCCAGTGGAGTGTGCTGAGGAGCGGGGGGATATGGGAGAACTTGGGAAGGTTGAACACCAGGCAGGCTGCAGTATTCTGGATAAGTTGCAGGAGTTTGATGGCACAAGTAGAGAGCCCAGCCAACAGCAGGGTGGCAGTAGTCCAGAAGGGAGATGACAAGTGCCTAGATTAGGACCTGCACTGCTTCCTGTGTGAGGTAGGGTCATACTCTACGAATGTTGTAAAGCATGAACCTTCAGGAGCTTGTCAATGCTTTAATGTTTGCAGAGAACGACAGGGTGACACCAAGGTTCTTTGCACTCTGGGAGGGGGACACCATGGAGATGTCAACCGGGATGGAAAGGTGTTGGAGGGGGCAGGCCTTCCCCGGGAGGAAGAGCAGCTCCGTCTTGTCCAGGTTGATCTTAAGGTGGTGGACCGACACCCAAGCTGAGATATCGTCCAGGCAACACAGAGATGCGTGTCAACACTTGAATGTCAGAAGGAGTGGAAGGAGAAAGTAGTTGAGTGTAATCCGCATAGCAATGATAGGTGAGATCATGTGAGGATATGACAGTGCTAAGTGACTTGATGTATAGAGAGAAGAGGAGAGGACCTAGAACCGAGCCCTGTGGGACACCAGTAGTGAGAGTTCTTGGTGCAGACACAGATCCTCTCCATGTCACCTGGTAGGAGCGGCCTGCCAGGTAGGATGCAATCCATGAGTGGGCAGAACCTGAGACACCCAGACCTGAGAGGGTGGAGAGGAGGATCTGATGGTTCACAGTGTCGAATGCTGCAGATAGATCTAGTAGGATGAGAACAGAGGAGAGAGAGTCAACTTTGGCAGCAAAGAGAGCCTTTGACACAAGCCTTTGACACAGAGGAAAGCAGTCTCAGTTGAGTGACCTGCCTTGAAGCCTGACTGATTAGGGTCAAGAAGATCAATTTGAGGGAGATAGCGAGAGAATTGGTCAGAGACATCACGCTCAAGTGTTTTGGAAAGAAAATAAAGAAGGGATACCGGTCTGTAGTTTTTGACATCAGGGGGGTCGAGTGCTGGTTTCATAAGGAGGGGAGCAACTCTGGCCATTTTGAAGTCAGAAGGGACGCAGCCATTGGCCAGAGATGAGTTGATGAGGGAAGTGAAGAATGGGAGGTCTCCAGAGATGGTCTGGATGAGGAAGGGATGGGGTCGAGCTGGCAGGTTGTCGGGCAGCCTAGTGGTTAGGAACGTTGGGCCAGTAACAGGAAGGTCTCAAGGCACTTAACCATATTTGCTCTGGATAAGAGTGTCTGCTAAATTACAAAAAATTATAATAATAAAAAATGTTTTAATTATAGTTCACCTTTCCATTCGCAGAGAGGGAGGAGGGAGGGGGAGGGGAGGGAGGAGAAGGTGGAAAAGAGTTTCCTAGGGTTAGAGGCAGAAGCTTTAAATTTAGAGGGATAGAAAGTGGTTTTCCCAGCAGATACAGAGGTAGAGAAGGTAAAGAGGAGGGAGTGAAAGGATGATAGGTCCTCTGGATGTTTAGTTTTGTAGCCATTGGACTCTAAAGCAGGGAAATCTGAGCTTTTTTTTAAGTAAAAAAAAAAAAAATGTACCTCTTTTTCTCCTCAATTTCGTGGTATCCAATTGTTTTTAGTAGCTACTATCTTGTCTCATCGCTACAACTCCCGTACAGGCTCGGGAGAGACGAAGGTTGAAAGTCATGCGTCCTGCGATACACAACCCAACCAAGCCGCACTGCTTCTTAACACAGCGCGCATCCAACCAGGAAGCCAGCCGCACCAATGTGTCGGAGGAAACACCGTGCACCTGGCAACCTTGGTTAGCCCGCACTGCGCCCGGCCCGCCACAGGAGTCGCTGCTGCGCGATGAGACAAGGATATCCCTACCGGCCAAACCCTCCCTAACCCGGATGACGCTAGGCCAATTGTGCGTCGCCCCACGGACCTCCCGGTCGCGGCCGGTTACGACAGAGCCTGGGCGCGAACCCAGAGTCTCTGGTGGCACAGCTGGGGCAGCAGTACAGCGCCCTTAACCACTGGGAAATCTGAGCTTTTGATGTTTGACGGACCGAATGTTTGGCGAATATCGAAACTCAAGCCAACTTTACCACAGTTTTTCAACAAGCTTTTCACTCCGGACCTTTTTATCTGCTCTACCATGCACCTGCCGGGTATGGTTGAACGCCTCCTCTCGAAAAAAGCTTCCAAGCGGTGTGACACCTATTCCCATTGCCTGCTGCACTGCTGCTTGGATCCCACCTGGCGATCTGTTCCCTGACTTCCCGTCTGGTAGAGGTACCCCCGCCACACTCCCCCTTCTTTCCCGAACTTTCGCTTGCCTCCAGAACACACGCACATACACACACACACTTTACTTACATGAATTTTATATAGGCTAATTCACTTGTGAAGCTTATTATGTGAGCTTACCCAGAAATGCTTGAATTATTAGTATAAGCTTACTATTTATTTATTTTATCTCAGACTTTTATAGCCTACTGGACTCAGAGAACTACTCTCTCAAGTAGGTCTTGTTGGGACGAGTGACTCTTTGAACTTACAACAGCTAGCCCCAAGTCGCACATTTTTTTCCCTTGTGATTTATGCCATTTACCACACAACCCCTGCGTTCTTTGTTGACAATGAACATGCTTGTTTAACCGACCATGGGACAGAAAATGTTTGTTCCCACTCTCGCGACTCTGACTCTATTGGTTACACACTCTTGGCCTCCAATCCTAACCACCTAGTTGCCAGCTATGTATTCATGTTACCTGATGAAATTGCTGTACAATATGACCTAGTTACCATCTGATGCACATTCAAATGTCATAAAAAATCTACACTACAGAGCATTCCCTCTCCTCTGCCATGCCCTGATTGTATTACTGTTGATGATATCTGGAAATGTGCATGTACACCCTGGCCCATCTACTGCTGCTAGCCCCAATCCTGACTTGTGCTCTGATTTCTGCTCCACTGATTTTTCTGCACGTTAACACTAGAAGCTTATTCACAACTTGCAGACTTGTTTTCGAGTTGCTGTGCATTTTGTTGCCAACCTGTTTTGCTACCTGACAAATTTACGGTTTTTACTTTTTAATTACCGTTTATATATATATATTTTTTTCCTCAACTTTTTCACTCCGGACGCTTTATCTGGACACGATTCGTCAGAACCTCCAACAGCCGAAGCTAAGTAGTAACATTAACATGATGCCTTCTAATTGCAGTCGCTGTACTCGCCTTGCACATCTCCCTTAATGTTGATGATGTGGTTATTACTGACAAGAAGCACATGGCTGAGCTCTTTAATCACCACTTCATTAAGTCAGGATTCCTATTTGTCTCAGCCATGCCTCATTGCCTGTCTGACATTTCCTCATCTACCAGCCCTTCTAATGCGACTAGCCCCGATGTTCCTCCCTCTTTTTCCCCTGCCCTGCTACAAAATTTCTCCCTGCAGGCGGTCACTGAGTCTGAGGTGCTAAAGGAGCTCCTTGGTTTAGATCCTTTCTTCTTTAAGGTTGCAGCCCCTAACATCGCCAAGCCTACCTCTCACTTTCTTAACCTGTCTCTCCTCTCCTGGGGAGGTTCCCATCACTTGGAAGGCAGCCACGGTGTGTCCTTTATTTAAAGGGGGAGATCAAGCTCATCCTAACTGTTATAGGCCAATTTGTCAAAAGTGTTGGAAATACTTGTCAATAATCAACTGACTGGCTTTCTTGATGTCTATAGTATTCTCTCTGGTATGTAATCTGGTTTCCGCTCAGGTTATGGATGTGTCACTACAACCTTAAAGGTCCTAAATGATGTCACCCATTGCCCTCGATTCTAAGCAATGTTGTGCTGCCACTGGTGCCCCTGAGGAGTCTTTGGCCTGGTTTGCTAACTCTCAAAGAGTGCACTGTATAAAGTCAGAATATCTGCTGTCTCAGCCACTGCCTGTCACCAAGGGAGTACCCCAAGGCTCGATCCTAGGCCCCACGCTCTTCTCAATTTACATCAACAACATAGCTCAGGCAGTAGGAAGCTCTCATCCATTTATATGCAGATGATACAGTCTTATGCTCAGCTGGCACCACCCTGGATTTTGTGTTAAACACTCTACAACAAAGCTTTCTTAGTGTCCAATAAGCTTTCTCTGCTGTTAACCGTGTTTTGAACACCTCCAAAACAAAGGTCATGTGGTTTGGTAAGAATGCTCCTCTCCCCACTGGTGTGATTACTACCTCTGAGGGTTTAGCGCTTGATACAAGCCTCATACAAGTACTTGGGAGGATTGTTAGACGGAACACTGTCCTCTCAGCACATATCAAAGCTGCAGGCTAAAGTTAAATCTAGACTTGGATTCCTCAATCGTAATCGCTCCTCTTTCACCCCACCTGCCAGACGAACCCTGATTCAGATGACCAGCCTACCCATGCTAGATTATGGAGACATAATTTATAGCTCTGCAGTTAACTTCTTCCGGCTGGGGGGCAGTATTGAGAAGCTTTGATGAATATGATGCCCAGAGTAGACTGCCTGCTATTCAGGCCCAGAAGCTAATATATGCATATAATTAGAATATTTGGATAGAAAACACTCTGAAGTTTCTAAAACTGTTTGAATGATGTCTGTGTCACGTTCTGACCATCGTTCGTGTGTGTTTTCCTTGTTTTAGTGTTGGTCAGGACGTGAGCTGGGTGGGCATTCTATGTTGTGTGTCTGGTTTGTCTATTTCTATGTCTGGCCTGATATGGTTCTCAATCAGAGGCAGGTGTTAGTCATTGTCTCTGATTGGGAACCATATTTAGGTAGCCTGGGTTTCACTGTGTGTTTGTGGGTGATTGTTCCTGTATCTGTGTTAGTTTGCACCAGATAGGCTGTTTAGGTTTTCTCGTTACGTTTGTTGTTTTTGTACTGTTCGTGTTTCATCAGTCATTAAATATGTATCAAGAATACCATGCTGCATTTTGGTCCGACTCTCCTTCACCGAAAGAAAACCGTTACAGAATCACCCACCACAACAGGACCAAGCGGCGTGATGAAAGGCAGCAGGAGCAGCGTAAAGAGGAATGGACATGGGAGGACGTTTTGGACGGCAAGGGTTGTTACACTTGGGAGGAGATACTGGCTGGAAGAGATCGCCTCCCATGGGAACAGGTGGAGGCACTTAGGAGAGCAGAGGCAGCCGGAGAGAGGAGCCGGCAATACGAGGGAACACGGTTGGCAAGGAAGCCCGGGAGTCAGCCCCAGAAATGTCTTGGGAGGGGGGGGCTCACAGGGAGTATGGCTACGCCAGGTAGGAGACCTGTGCAAACTCCCTGTGCTTACCGGGGGGCTAGAGAGACCGGGCAGGCACCGTGTTATGCTGTGGTGCGCACGGTGTCTTCAGTGCGGGTGCGTAGCCCGGTGCGGTACATTCCAGCTCCACGTATCGGCCGGGCTAGAGTGAGCATCGAGCCAAGTGCCATGAAGCCGGCTCTACGCATCTGGTCCCCAGTGCGTCTCCTTGGGCCGGATTACATGGCACCAGCCTTGCGCTCGGTGTCTCCGGTTCGCCTGCATAGCCCAGTGCGGGCTATTCCACCTCGCCGCACTGGCAGGGCGACCGAGAGCATTCAACCAGGTAAGGTTGGGCAGGCTCGTTGCTCAAGAGCTCCAGTGCGCCTGCACGGTCCGGTCTATCCAGTACCACCTCCACGCATCAGCCCTCCGGTGGCAGCTCCCCGCACCAGGCTTCCTGTGCGTGTTCTCGGCCCAGTACCACCAGTGCCAGCACCACGCATCAGGCCTACAGTGCGCTTCGCCTGTCCAGCGCTGTCAGAGCCTTCCTCCTCTCCAGCGCTGCCGGAGTCTCCCGCCTATCTAACGCTGCCAGAGCCTTCCGCCTCTACAGCGCTGCCGGAGTCTCCCGCCTGTTCAGCGCAGTTGGAGCCTTCCTCCTCTCCAGCGCTGCCGGATTCTCCCGCCTGTTTAGCGCTGCCAGAGCCTTCCGTCTCTACAGCGCTGCCGGAGTCTCCAGTCTGCATAGAGCTGCCAGTCTGCAAGGAGCTGCCAGTCAGTATTTGCCTATCCAAGATACAGTGTAAATTTGGCCCGATTGCACTTCCTAAGGCTTCCACTATATGTCAACAGTCTTTAGAACCTTGTTTTAAGCTTATACTGTGAAGGGGGAGCGAATAAGAGCTGTTTGACTGAGAGGTCTGGCAGAATGCCATGAACTAAATCATGTGAGCGGCCGTGAGAGTGAGCTGCGTTCCTTTTAATTTCTAAAGACAAAGGAATTGTCCAGTTGAAACAATATTGAAGATTTATGTCAAAAACATCCTAAACATCGTTTGACATGTTTCTACGAACTGTAATATAACTTTTTTTGACTTTTCGTCTGAACTAAGCGATCGCGCATTGAGTATTTGGATTACTGGGCTAAACCCGCAAACAAAAAGGAGGTATTTGGACATAAATGATGGACTTTATCGAACAAAACAAACATTTATTGTTGAACTGGGATTCCTGGGAGTGCATTCTGATGAAGATCATCAAAGGTAAGTGAATATTTATAATGCTATTTCTGACTTCTGTTGACTCCACAACATGGCGGGTATCTGTATGGCTTGTTTTGGTGCCTGAGCGCAGTACTCAGATTATTGCATGGTGTGCTTTTTCCGTAAAGCTTTTTTTGCAACAGCGGTTGCATTAAGGAGAGGTTTATCTATAATTCCATGCATAACACTTGTATCTTTTATCTATTTTTATTATGAGTATTTCTGTAAATTGATGTGGCTCTCTGCAAAATCACAGAAATGTTTTGGAAGCAAAACATTACTGAATATAACGCGCCAATGCAAACTGAGATTTTTGGATATAAATATGAACTTTATCGAACAAAACATACATGTATTGTGTAACATGAAGTCCTATGAGTGCCATCTGATGAAGATCATCAAAGGTTAGTGATTAATTGTATCTCTATTTCTGCTTTAAGTGACTCCTCTCTTTGGCTGGAAAAATTGCTGTGTTTTTCTGTGACTAGGTGCTGACCTAACATGGTATAGTATGCTTTTGTCGTAAAGCCTTTTTGAAATCGGACACTGTGGTGGGATTAACAACAAGTTTAACTTTAAAATGGTGTATAATACTTGTATGTTTGAAGAATTATAATGATGAGATTTCTGTTGTTTGAATTTGGCGCCCTGCACTTTCACTGGCTGTTGTCAAATCGATCCCGTTAACGGGATTTCAGCCGTAAGAAGTTAAGGGCGCTCTCGAGCGGCTAGATGTTCTTTACCATTCGGCCATCAGATTTGCCACCAATGCTCTTTATAGGACACATCATTGCACTCTATACTCCTCTGTAAACTGGTCATCTCTGTATACCCGTCGCAAGACCCACTGGTTGATGCTCATTTATAAAATCCTCATATGCCTCACTCCCCATCTGAGATACCTACTTTAGCCCTCATCCTTCTCATACAACTCCCGTTCTGCCACATTCTGTCACATTCTGTTAAAAGTCCCCAAAGCACACACTCTTTTCAGTTTGCTGCAGGTAGCGACTGGAACGAGCTGCAAAAAAACCCATCAAATTGGACAGTTTTATCTCCATCTCTTCATTCAAATACTCAAGACACTCTTACTGACACTTGTGGCTGCGCCGCATGATGTATTGTCTCTACCTTCATGCCCTTTGTGCTGTTGTCTGTGCCCAATAATGTGTGTACCATGTTTTGTGCTGCTACCATGTTGTGCGGCTGCCATGGTGTCATGTGTTGCTGCCATGCTACGTTGTAGTCTTAGGTCTCTCTTTATGTAGTGTTGTGGTGTCTTGTCGTGATGTGTGTTTCGTCCTATATAGGTAGGTCCCCCTCAACCTCTACAAGTCACACACAAAGACGAACAGACACAAATGTTACCAAAGGAATTTGAACCCAAGTGTTAGCCCTCTGAACAAAAGCCTAGGCATTAGTTTCGGGAGCTAATGCATGTCTTAATGTCTCAGTCAAAGTTACTCATCATGGAAGCATGATTCTCTCTCTCTCTCTCACACACACACACACACACACACACACACACACACACACACACACACACACACACACACACACACACACACACACACACACACACACACGTCTTCCTACCCAGGCCTGGTAGTGTGTGCTGCTGTTCTGCAGAATGTCCTCCAGCTGCAGTTAGCCACAAAGTCGTCATATCCGATTGGTGCATCATGGAACACTGACATCTCCAACCCCCCCCCCCCCTCACCTGGGCTGTAAAGTCCTATAAAAAATAGAATAGAATAGCATTTCTGTCACTCTTTATCCATCTGCAACCTTCTGCCCATTAGCCCACCTCTTTAATCTTAAGGCTGGCCCTAAACTGTAAAGCATGATTAGCCCACCTCTTTAATCTTAAGGCTGGCCCTAAACTGAAGAGCATAGTTCAGGTGTGTTAGTGTTGGTCTGGAGCAAAAGTGTGCCACCAAAGCTGCCCGGTCCTGGAGGAGTGGATCTGGTGCCGTACATGGCTCCATGCCGGGGAGTTGATCCTGTTCTCGGTGCAGGTCTGTCCCAGGTGCGTCTGGTCCAGGTTGAGGGTGAGGTAGGGATCCAGGAGGAATGAGGAAGAGTTCTTCCCGCCCGCATGGCGGAGTGCCCAGGGGGTGGGCTTCAAATCCACCGCCTCACACACGCACCTTCAGCAACCCATGGAACACTGGCATGGTGGTGTGTGTGCAGACGGTCTGTCTGTAAGTCTGTTAGTTCTAACTAGTCACCATATTAGATGGGTGATCCTACATACCAATAATCCATTCAACCACTCAGAAATGTACACATGGTCACAGATATATATATACACACACACACACGCGCGGTAATGTTAAAAACCCCCCTCTTCGTCCCTAATAGTCTATAGGACACAGTCCGGTACCGAACCTGATCGCGCAGAACCAGATCGGTTACTGACAGGCGACAGTCGGTGCCTTCTGTGTTTGCTTACAGTCCGTTCTGTGCAGATGGTAGATATAAGGAGGGTTATCGTCAGCGGAAATAATAAGGAAGAGGTCTCGGTGGCGGGAGGAGAGGAGTAAACCCCGATGAGGAATCACAGAGAACGGCTCCGGTCCTGATAATCTGATCATAGACTGTCCCCGTTTGAACAGCTTCTGACCCGTCACGGGCTGGGAAGACCAAAACAGCAGCTCGCGCTCAGTAGCCTAAACAGCTTCTGAGCGCTTGTTCTCCTTTTTACCCGGGATGTCAGTCTGCTTGTCCGGTGGGTCCCACACGGCTAACAGAGCTAACCAGTGGCAGGCTATCGATCCCCTAAATCGCTCTCGTTTTCCTCTCACCCATTTCACTATGTGAGCGCAAGCTTCAGGGAATGCGCGAAACGCATCAGCCGCGCAGCCTGCCTCCTGCGCAGAATAGGTATTGTGTGTGTGTGTGTGTGCTGGATACCACACTTAATATGGTAAATCAGACAGTTTCTGCGTAACGAAATAATACGGACACACACACACAAGTTTAGAAGAGATGGTTCAGTGAGCTATACTGATGAATAGCCTAGTGGTTTGGCTTTAGCTCAACGTGCTAACAGTCTTGTGGCACACTGACTGCGCAGACAACCTAGGTTCAAATCCAGTGGTTTACCAAAGGACACGAGGGGTGTGTTGATGAAAGCTTGACTGTCCCTGCTATAACATCATACATTAATTATATATATCTCCATGCTGTCAGTAAACCTTTCTGTCACTGTGATGCACACACACACACCCACTGTCTGAAACAGTGTAACTCCATTCTTGCCCATGTTCATGTTTTTTTATGTAAATCTAGGTTTTTGAAAGCAGTTCGCTAACTCCCCTCGAATGTAGCCTACACTGACCAAAAAAAAGACTCAAAACACTGTGATTGTGAAATGAAACCATGAAAAGTAGTGCACCTGAGCTGAGACCTGCACTATAAAACATTACCTGTCATTTTTACAGTAAATTACTGCCTGCACAGTAGCCAGTATGTTACTGTAAATTTACAGGACCTTTACTGTAACACACATTTACAGCATATTACTTGAGCAACTGACTACAGTAGCATGTTCAGTGCATTACTGGAAGCACAGATGTTAGTAAACTGTTGCATATTTACAGGGCATTACTGGAAGCACCGTGGTTAGTAAACTGTTGCATATTTACAGGGCATTACTGGAAACACAGAGGTTATTAAGCGTTTGCATATTTTACAGGGCATTACTGGAAGAACAGAGGTTAGTAAACTGTTGCATATTTACAGGGCATTACTGGAAGCACAGAGGTTGGTAAACTGTTGTATATTTACAGGGCATTACTGGAAGCACCGTGGTTAGTAAACAGTTGTATATTTACAGGGCATTACTGGAAGCACAGAGGTTAGTAAACTGTTTTATATTTACAGTGCATTACAGGAAGCACCGTGGTTAGTAAACTGTTGCATATTTTACAGGGCATTACTGGAAGCACAGAGGTTAATAAACTGTTGCATATTTACAGGACATTACTGGAAGCACAGAGGTTAGTAAACTGTTGCATATTTACAGGGCATTACTGGAAGCTCAGAGGTTAGTAAACTGTTCCATATTTACAGGGCATTACTGGAAGTACAGAGGTTAGTAAACTGTTGTATATTTACAGTGCATTACTGGAAGCACCGTGGTTAGTAAACTGTTGTATATTTACAGGGCATTACTGGAAGCACAGAGGTTAGTAAACTGTTGCATATTTGCAGGGCATTACTGGAAGCACAGAGGTTAGTAAACTGTTGCATATTTACAGGGCATTACTGGAAGCACAGAGGTTAGTAAACTGTTGTATATTTACAGGGCATTACTGGAAGCACAGAGGTTAGTAAACTGTTGTATATTTACAGGGCATTACTGGAAGCACAGAGGTTAGTAAACTGTTGTATATTTACAGGGCATTACTGGAAGCACAGAGGTTAGTAAACTGTTGTATATTTACAGGGCATTACTGGAAGCACAGAGGTTAGTAAACTGTTGTATATTTACAGGGCATTACTGGAAGCACAGAGGTTAGTAAACTGTTGTATATTTACAGGGCATTACTGGAAGCACAGAGGTTAGTAAACTGTTGTATATTTACAGTGCATTACTGGAAGCACAGAGGTTAGTAAACTGTTGTATATTTACAGGGCATTACTGGAAGCACAGAGGTTAGTAAACTGTTGTATATTTACAGGGCATTACTGGAAGCACCGTGGTTAGTAAACTGTTGTATATTTACAGGGCATTACTGGAAGCACAGAGGTTAGTAAACTGTTGCATATTTGCAGGGCATTACTGGAAGCACAGAGGTTAGTAAACTGTTGCATATTTACAGGGCATTACTGGAAGCACAGAGGTTAGTAAACTGTTGCATATTTGCAGGGCATTACTGGAAGCACAGAGGTTAGTAAACTGTTGCATATTTACAGGGCATTACTGGAAGCACAGAGGTTAGTAAACTGTTGTATATTTACAGGGCATTACTGGAAGCACAGAGGTTAGTAAACTGTTGTATATTTACAGTGCATTACTGGAAGCACAGAGGTTAGTAAACTGTTGTATATTTACAGGGCATTACTGGAAGCACAGAGGTTAGTAAACTGTTGTATATTTACAGGGCATTACTGGAAGCACCGTGGTTAGTAAACTGTTGTATATTTACAGGGCATTACTGGAAGCACAGAGGTTAGTAAACTGTTGCATATTTGCAGGGCATTACTGGAAGCACAGAGGTTAGTAAACTGTTGCATATTTACAGGGCATTACTGGAAGCACAGAGGTTAGTAAACTGTTGTATATTTACAGGGCATTACTGGAAGCACAGAGGTTAGTAAACTGTTGTATATTTACAGGGCATTACTGGAAGCACAGAGGTTAGTAAACTGTTGTATATTTACAGGGCATTACTGGAAGCACAGAGGTTAGTAAACTGTTGTATATTTACAGGGCATTACTGGAAGCACAGAGGTTAGTAAACTGTTGTATATTTACAGTGCATTACTGGAAGCACAGAGGTTAGTAAACTGTTGTATATTTACAGGGCATTACTGGAAGCACAGAGGTTAGTAAACTGTTGTATATTTACAGGGCATTACTGGAAGCACAGATGTTAGTAAACTGTTGTATATTTACAGTGCAGGTAGCTTGTGCCACAACAGGTAGTAATTCTGTTACTTGTATTTGATATAAGTATTTCAACACTTTCAAAACCTATTTCGTCATTTGAATTTTGCTGACCTGAAATACAATTCATGCAGACTATTTTGTAAGCATTTCATTAAATACATGTATTTTGTATTTTTTTTATTTAAAAAACATACTTACTACTTGTCCGCTAGAACGTTCTCCTTAACGGTAACGCCATCTTTTTATTTGCTATGACTGGGGTATATTCTTGTTTAACTTAGTTTCTTTCACTGACTGTAAGTCGTCTGCTAGATGACCAAAATGTAAATGTAAAAATTAAAACTTAGAAAGCACTGCTGGGTATTATTCTAATGACCTCTGCCCCCAAACAAGGCCAAATTTCATCAAAATACAAAATAGTTGAGGGCAGAGCTCGTTAGAATAAAACCCAGCAGCAGTATGCTTTGCAAATGCTGTTTTTTAACATTCACATTCTGGTCATTTAACAGACTCCCTTTACAGAGCGACATCCAGTCAGCACATTCATCTAAGGTTGATTTAAAAAGAACACATATCACAGTCAAATCAAGTAAAAAGCCGATTTGACTGTTACTGTTGTAGTTAAGGATACATTGGTCTTAAAAATATACTTTATTTGTAAAAAATACAAATAAATAAAACCTTTTGAATGTATCTTTTCCCATCCTGGTTAGTGCTAAGTATACTGAACAACAATATAAACACAACATGCAACAATTTCAAAGATTTTACTGAGTTACAGTTCATATAAGGAAATCAGTCAAGGGGGTGTGGTATATACTTAAACAATAAGGCCCGCGGTGCGTCTTGCTTAAGAACAGCCCTTAGCCGTGGTATATTGGCCATATACCACACCCCCTCAGACCTTATTGCTTATATGAAGGCAGTACCTCTCACTTGAACTATTTCTTTTTACATTTTTTTTTTTAGGTCCTCAACATTTTTGAGTAGCCAGAATTTATCCAGTTTTATAGTGTACCATGCCACCCACAAAAGGTTTTTAGATTCCAAAAATACAGTATGGTAATGTATTTTGTGGGGTGGTACTGACTTACAGTAAATTACTGGCAGCACAGTAGCCCGTAAGTTACTGTAGTTTTACAGGACACATGTAAAACAATATGGTACTGTATTCTGTGCGGTACAGCATTCTCACCAATGGCCTAGCGTCGTCCGAGTTATTGTGTCTTCCGCATGCCGAAATGTGTCTTCCGCATTTAACCCAACCTCTCTGTTTTGTACTGTTGGCGGTAGGAATATAAACATTTTGCTATACCTGCGATAACATTTGCAAAACGTGTACACAACCAATAAAATTGTATTTGTAAAAGACCAAGGACATGCTGTTGGAGCCATACAAATAGGTAAATGGCTCTGCATTCTAGTCTGTTGTCTCCATCCAGTGGTCCCAAGGAGGTAGTGCGTCTGCCAGCATAATGACATCTCATTGTGGCCACCAGACTGCGCTGTTTCACATGAATTGATGCCAGTTTGTTCGCGCAGAGATGAAATAACACGTTGCAAAAAGCAGTCAGACTCCGTGTATGACAACGCTTTATAGAATAACCACCAACTCTAGTCCAATAATAAATGAACTCATAACAATGATCAACTTCACATTTATTTTCATAAAGTACGTATTTGTCAATTATAAACCAACAAACAGGCCTTTACAGTGCTTCAAAATGTATTTACAGATAGACAAGACTAGGAAGGTGCACTAAACACCATGATTGTCAGAAAAGCATCAGAAGAGAGAGAGAAAGAGAGATGGATGTTCTGCACATAGTAAATATCATGTAGGTCTATTTCAGACAGCAAACTCATAACATAAAAATAAATATGTCCATATGAATTCTCCGTGAAATCCAAGCCCCTTAGTAGCATGTATCCCGTTATCAATGGGCAGTTTCAGATGTCAAAGTCAGAGTCGCTGTCCATTACCGAGAGGATCATCTCCGGGCTGCATGCACTTCCGGTGGGGCTGCATTCTGTCCTGGCCAGAGCGAGCATGGCTCCCGGTCGCATCCCGTGGTGCGCGAGCCTGGGAAATAACACACAAATTGTTGTATTACCCAGATCACAGCTCACCACCCAAATGTTTATAGACAGACACACAAATATTTGCAGATGTTGCAAAATAGGTAAAAGTCCTATACACATCAGTGCGTCCCATACAAGATGTTTATCCAGAACTCATGTAAAGTCCAAGGCTTTCCATTTGGGTTCACTTTGCAGAATCAGATTTCCCGTCTATGTACGGAAGTTGTGGATGATATAATCACTTTTATTTATGTATTGTATTAACCTGTTCTTGTTGGCGGCTGCGCGGTCTCTCTGTCTCCGGTTCTTGAACCAGTTCCCGACCTGTGTTGGAGTGAGCCCGGTGGCGCGCGCCAGCTCCCTTTTCCTCGCGGGGTCTGGGTAGGGGTCCTGGAGGTACCGTTCCCTCAGCAGGCCCCGCGTCCGCTCCTGGAAATGATCATCAACATCATAAACTGTAGGCTATTTACGGGAAAACAAATAATAATGTAATCCAAACAATACGGAAATAAATCTAAATGAAATGAAAGTGTAGAATTGGACTACAACTCCATAAAAGCCACAGCCTGAACAAATATTAAAACACCAATAAAACAAACAAACAACCTTGAAGCAGTGTGTGTTTGTCTCGCCGTCCCAGATGGTTCTTGGTAAAGGGAACTTCTTCCTGATACGGTACTTGTCCACCGGGCCCAACGACCGCCCGCGCAGCCTCTCAGCCTCCCGGTAGTGCGCCTCGAGCCACATGGCCTGTAGTTTACCGTGCGAGGCGCGGCGCATAAAGCTGTGGTTCTCCAGGATGCAGTAGAGTTCGCGGTAGTTCCCGGTGTGAAAGGCGACCACGGCACGCGCCCTCCGGACGGACTCATGCTCTGTAATGAAGCACGCGCCACCTGGGGCCACCGGCAGGGACCACAGAAACCGCGCGAGCCGCTCGACGTCCCCGGTCTCCTCCAAAGTCTCACACACACCGGCCACCTGACAAGAACAACAACAACTGTAATCTCCAAAAGTAAGACACATCACAAACAAATAAACACACACACACACACACACACCTGCGCCGCGGAGAAACGGAGCCCAGGGAGAGCAGAGGCAGGTGCGCAAGCAGGGGGTTCCTCCGGTGATAGCATACCGGGCATGAGGAAATGGGCGGGAAAGAGCTCTAGCGGGGATCTGAACACCATCGGGTCAGCGTAGAGGAGAGAAGAAAAGGGCCAGTTGTCCGCTATGAGCTCCGTTATGAGCTCCGTTATGAGCTCGACAGTCTGGTGGAGTCTTTCTATAGCTCACCTGATGGGCGGGGTGGGACCCTAGGTCTACATCTCCATTGGGTGCCCTGCTGGAAGGGGAGGGGCTGTGAAAGCAGCAATGCCCATCACAGCCTAGCAAGTGTCAGACCATTTCCCCTCCGAAGGGGGTCAAACACACATGAAGAGGAGGATGAAGAGAGGAGAGAGTGTTAGAAAAATGGTTACAGTTTATCCAGAAAAAGTGTTCTGAATTCTACAACATCAATGTAAAATCTCAATTGGATGTATTTTATTAATCTCATGCCTCCTCCCCTTCATTTTAAAAAGTTCAAAGGTAATTGAGGAGAAGCAGCGAGGAGGGAACTTGGAGAGAAATTAGACTCTCGTCCACTAGCATGTCATCAAGCAAATTATGTTTACAGAGGTGGAATCCCAAAATACATGTGTAAAGTGGTAAAAATATATGTAGCTAGTTGGTGAAATTAGGTGAAATTGCCACTGGGGATGTAGAATTTCAGGATATTCACTTTTAAAACAAAAACATTCACACCCCTACTAATTTCACTCTTGGTGGTCTCCCATTCTCATTGGGTCATAGCACTATCAATATGGCTCAGATTGAAAAGGAGAAAGTGCATTCGTTCTGGTTTTCCTGTTGGCTGGGGAAAAAAATGTGGGCAGCATCCCTGGTAGGGTAAACCAATCACACCCGACACGCCTGGCAGGCTAAACCTAAAGCACCAAAATAGTACCCCGTCATTGGCGTTTGTCATTTGAAGAAAAATGTTCAGAATGACCGAGATGCTGACAGAATCTTGTCCTGGAGGCAGAACTGAGTGATTTCCACTAGATGGGCCAGCTGCAAAGTCAAATTGGTCTGTATTGTAAATCACTTTTTGGTCTTCAGTTAAGGTTAGGCATTAGGGTTAGCAGTGTGGTAAAAAAATAAATAATAATTTTTCCCCCCTTTATTTAACTAGGCAAGTCAGTTTAGAACAAATTCTTATTTTCAATGATGGCCTGGGAACAGTGGGTTAACTGCCTTGTTCAGGGGCAGAACGACAGATTTTTACCTTGTCAACTCGGGGATTCAATATAGCAACCTTTCGGTTACTAGTCCAACGCTCTAACCACTAGGCTACCTGCCGCCCCGGTCTACCTACTGAGGCAGAGGTCCTGAGTTCCAGCCTCGGTATGAGCCAAATCAGAAGGAAGTGGTACTCGCTAAGCAAGCAGCGTGGCCTCCTTTAAACAAGGAACATCAACCCAAGTCCCTTTGGTATTCTAGACAGGATTACTTTTGAATGGAGTGCCATCACTCCAATGACGTGGCTAAATGGGCCATCCATTCAAGCAGTCCCTGGGTACTGTCCAGCTGTCACCTGTGTGTGCTTTATGCTGAATGCACTGTAGCTGATCATACAAAGTGAACATACAGACAAGGGTCGACACACCAGGGAATGGGTGGACTTGAGCCAATTTATTGTAAACATATTACCTGCAGAGGTGGTTTCATATTGAAAGTGGATCTCATCTCCCTCTGACACACTGGTTGAATCAATGTTGTTTCCACGTCATTTCAAATGAAATGAAATGGAAGTGGAATAGAACGTTGAACTGACTTGTGTCCCTAGTGGGTCCAACTGCCCCAGTGGGTCCAACTGCCCAGTGGGTCCATACTTATACCTAATTGTGTCACTACAGTACCAGGCATTTTGTTGATGTGAATGAGAAGAAAAAAAAGTTACCTCTAACCAAGGCTGGAATTAAATCATTACATTCTTAGATGTGTTTAGTGGACATAGTTAGGTTAAATAAATAAATACCCTGGATTCTGGAATGTATTAATGATCAATTATAATCTCATAGACCGACACAAACTAAGTTGGGCTCCCGAGTGGCGCAGTGCTCCGAGGCACTGCATCTCAGTGCTCCGAGGCACTGCATCTCAGTGCTCCGAGGCACTGCATCTCAGTGCTCCGAGGCACTGCATCTCAGTGCTTGAGACGTCATTACAGACACCCTGGTTTGAATCCAGGCTATATCACAACCGGCCGTGATTGAGAGTCCCATAGGGCGACGCACAATTGGCCCAGCGTCATCCAGGTTTGGCCGGTGTTGGCCGTCGTTGTAAATAAGAATTTGTTCCTAACTGACTTGCCAAGTTAATAAAGGGTCAAATGAATAAAAGTTGCTCTGGATAAGAGTGTCTGCCAAATGAATAAAAGTTGATCTGGATAAGAGTGTCTGCCAAATGAATAAACTGTCAATGTAAGATGACGTTTAGCCTTGGTTAGACCTGGGTTTTGTTCATCTCTTAGAAACGGGGTACTCTTATACAAAATATGATTTAATCAGATTCTTGATGAGAATGAATACCCATCTGTTCACTATTTGATGATGTTTTGCTATTGAAATGCCAATACAACTCAACCATCCATGTCCTTGTTCGTAAAAACTTGTCCTGTTATGTGACATGCATGTCCCCATTTTGAAACACCATTGGTACAGGATCAATTGTGTAAAGTCTCCCATTGGACCTTTGACAGTAACATCTATCAGAAGAGGAAGCTGTCAAGGTCTGGGCTCTTCTTCCAGCCAGATAGTAGGAGCCAGGTGCAACCAGAGTAAGTATGTGAAGACACAGCTGTCTAGAAAACTAGCACCTTAAATGTAAGATATACAGTTGAAGTCAGAAGTTTACATACACCTTAGCCAAATACATTTAAACTCAGTTTTTCTTAATTCCTGACATTTAATCCTCGTAAAAATTCCCTATTTTAGGTCAGTTAGGATCACCACTTTATTTTAAGAATGTGAAATGTCAGAATAATAGTAGAGAGAATAATTTATTTCAGCTTTTATTTCTTTCATCACATTCCCAGTGGGTCAGAAGTTTACATACACTCAATTAGTATTTGGTAGCATTGCCTTTGAACTGTTTAACTTGGGTCAAACGTTTTGGGTAGCTTTCCACCAGCTTCCCACAATAAGTGGGGTGAATTGTGGCCAATTCCTCCCGACAGAGCTGGTGTAACCGAGTCAGGTTTGTCGGCCTCCTTGCTCGCACACGCTTTCTCAGTTCTGCCCACAACTTCTTTCGGATTGAGGTCAGGCCACTCCAATACCTTGACCTTGTTGTCCTTAAGCCATTTTGCCACAACTTTGGAAGTATGCTTGGGGTCATTGTCCATTTGGAAGACCCATTTGCGACCAAGCTTTAACTTCCTGACTGATGTCTTGAGTTGCTTCAATATATCCACATAATCTTCCTGCCTCAGGATGCCATCTATTTTTGTGAAGTGCACCAGTCTGTCCTGCAGCAAAGCACCCCCACAACATGCTGCCACCCCCGTGATTCACGGTTGGGATGGTGTTCTTCGGCTTGCAAGTCTCCCCCTTTCTCCTCCAAACATAACGATGGTCATTATGGCCAAACAGTTCTATTTTTGTTTCATCAGACCAGAGGACACTTCTCCAAAAAGTACAATCTTTGTCCCCATGTGCAGTTACAAAACGAAAGTCTGGCTATTTTATGGTGGTTGTGGAGCAGTGGCTTCTTCCTTGCTGAACGGCCTTTCAGGTTATGTCGATATAGGACTCGTTTTACTGTGGATATAGATACTTTTGTACCGGTTTCCTCCAGCATCTTCACAAGGATCTTTGCTGTTGTTCTGGGAATTATTTGCACTTTTCACACCAAAGGACGTTCATCTCTAGGAGAGAGAACTCATCTCCTTCCTGAGCGGTATGACGGCTGCGTGGTCCCAATAATTTTGCACGCCCAATTTTTCAGTTTTTGATTTGTTAAAAAAGTTTGAAATATCCAATAAATGTCGTTCCACTTCATGATTGTGTCCCACTTGTTGATTCTTCACAAAAAAATACAGTTTTATATCTTTATGTTTGAAGCCTGAAATGTGGCAAAAGGTCGCAAAGTTCAAGGGGGCCGAATACTTTCGCAAGGCACTGTATGTGTGTCTTTTTAAAAAAAGCGTATGTTCCATGGTTTAGGAAGCCTAACCTAGAGCATACTGCTGAGCCAAACTGGATCTGTGTTAATGCAGATTGAATGTGTTTATCAGACTAATGTTGGATATGATAATCTGACTATAATGGAATGGCTTAACACTCAAATGATGAATATGATAAAGCAGAACAGTGGTTAGAATAATGGCTTATATTAAGGGCAGAACACAGAGTAACACATGCTCCGTCTGTGGTCTAGGTGAGATTCTCTGCCACAATGCCCCCGTACCGGATGTTTGCCATTACCAGTATTAATGGGGCAAGCTGCTTAACGGTGATATAGTGGACAGAGGTCACACCCTGGACCTGCGGTTTATTTCCTCATAATGATAATTGTCTGTGTGCATGTATGCGCATATGTCCCGTGTGTGTGTCCACTACCTTGGGATGCAGACATCATACAGTGAGATTTGATTTCAGAAAGATAGATGAAGATCTATATATCTGCAGGAGTGCCCATGAGGTCTGGGGAGTTGATTTGGGATGGGGCAAGATTGTTGTGCCCTGTCCAAAAACAACCGTACACCAGATAGGTGATTGACACATCTGATCCCTTATGACACATTGTTGTTCTTCATGCTTCCAGATGAATCAAAAACAACGAGAAAAAAACACACACAGGCCCATGCAGATGTGTCAGTGTGGACTGGGGGGGGGGGGGGGGGGGGGGTCACTGCACAGCTCAAAGAGTTAATGCCTATTACCCCTACATGCAGATGGACCTGTCTGAGCCCTGTCAGTGTGTGTGTGTGTGTGTGTGTGTGTCTGTCTGTGTGTGTCTGTAGTGTTCTGCATTGTCTAGGAATGTGTTGGTTTATTCACTCAGGGTGATGCATCTGAACCAGGATATGTCAAAGCTGTATCCATTCCATCAATTCTCCAACTCTCTCGTTCTCTCAAACAAACACGCGCAACTAGAAATGTCTTAGCTATTGGTCACAGTCTGTCAGATCCACTGTGGAGTCTAAAGCAGACTGCTGGATCTATAATAGAACTATGACACCAGGTAGGTGTGGTTCTACTTGACCCACACAAGGAGACACACAAAGGTACGCTGGTATCAATGTTCTGTCCTTATGAGCTGTATAGCAGGCTGGTTCTATACTCAATACACATCTATTGTCCCCAATCTCCCCATGGAGAAATATTAACCATACAGAAACATTTAAACTGGAGGCCAAATATGAGGAGGAGAAGAGAGGGGGAGGAGAGGAGTAGAGAAGGGGAGGAGGAGCAAAGGGAAGGAGAGGAGTTGCCTGATGATTCTCACTGAATTTAATAAAAAACAAAAAAAGTGAGTAGGCATTGTGGTCTGAAGCCAAAAAATAAAGTAAATTCACGAGCACAATGCGCTACTTTACCCAACCAAGGTTTTCCAGCACACTGCTTTGACCCACTACAGTAGCTATGTTGGTCTAGTGCACTTCCAACGTTGTGTAGGCAGGATGCTTATGATTCAAACCTTCTCAAAACAGCCTAATTCATAGTCTTTGAGGAGGCTCTCCCACAATGTCATTTGTACCGCACACAAGGTAATGTGTTGCATTTCTGTATGGACCTCGCTTTGTGCACGGGGGCACTGTCATGCTGAAAACGGGAAAGAGCCTTGCCCAAACTGTTGCCACAAAGTTGGAAGCACAGAATCGTCTAGAATGTCATTCATTGTATGTTGTGGTGTTAACATTTCCCTTCACTAGAAAGAAGGGGCCTAGCCCGAACCATGAAAAACAGTTCCAGACCATGATTCCTACTCCACCAAGCTTAACAGTTGGCACTATGCATTCGGTTAGGTAGCGTTCTCCTGGCATCCGCCAAACCCAAATTAGTCCCGTCACACTGCCAGATGGTGAAGTATGATTCATCGTTCCAGAGAACGCAGCGAGATTTACACCACTTCAGCCGTTGGTTGGCATTGCGCATTGTGATCTTAGGCTTGTGTTTGGCTGCTCTGCCAAGTTTTAAACCAATTTCAAACTCCCAATGAACAGTAATTGTGCTGACTTTGCTTCCAGAGGCAGTTTGGAAGTCAGTAGTGAGTGTTGCAACTGAGGACAGAATTTTTTACGCACTACGCGCTTCAGTGGTCCCGTTCTTTGAGCTTGTGTTGCCTACCACTTCGTGGCTGAGCCGTTGTTGCTCCTAGACGTTTTCACTTCAAAATAACAGTACTTACAGTTAATCGGGGCAGCACTAGCAGGGCAGAAATTTGACGAACTGACTTGTTGGAAAGGTGTCATCCTTTGAAGGTGCCATGTTGAAAGTCACTGAGCTCTTCAGTAAGTAACTCATTTTACTGACAATATTTGTCTATGGAGATTGCATGGCTGTGTGCTCGATTTTCTACACCTGTCAGCAACGGGTGTGGCTGAAATAGCCAAATCCACTAGCTTGAAGGGGTGTCCACATACTTTTGTATATAAAGTGTACGTCAACTTGACACTATTGAAATGGACAGTCTGGTGACGACAGTTACAAAATGTGTTTGTTCATTTACTCTGTTTATTTCGCTTGCTTGTCTGTCTAAAACAGTTGTGTTGGAAACAAGTTAGCAAGCATGGATGACAGTCTTCTGACTGCACACAGGTCGTGTAAGCAATTAACATAGTGATGTTTTATCTGGGTGCTTCGTGTTTAACCCACAGCCCTGCTACTTTTTACTGGGTGGATGGCGACTTCAGGAACACATTAATAAGTAACTTGACACTGTACTGATCAGTCAGTGTAAAATTGGATTATAATGACAAGAAAATGTCATTGACAGAGGAAGGAGTGTACTGAATTCTCACATAAATTAAGGGATATAATTTGCTCTGTGTTTTCCAACAGCGACACGTCTCATCTGGTGTGTGTATTATACATTAGCAGCGTTGCAGTTTTTCTAAAGTTCCCAAAGTTTGGTGTTTCTAACTGGCTCTGATAGCTGCCAAGGACGTCCGCTAGTTTATTTGTTTGTGCCCGGATTACGCAGAAGTGTGTCCAGGTCAGCAGTTAACACATTACTTCAGCCATATGAAAAACCTTCCATAGTAAAAATCCAGCTACCTTTTGCTTCTCACCTTACTGGTGTTAGCTGCTACTATTGAGTAGAAACCGAGTTGCACCCGGTTTTAGAACTTGGCTGAAAAGATTTTAGCATTGTCAGAAATGCTACATAAAAAGGTAGCACAACAATGGTTTGTATTGGGCAGAAATGTGCACGTGAAAGCCGTACATCGTGATTTTTTAAAAATGATATAAAAAATAAAACCTGTGCACCTACAAACTTAAGTCCAAAACGAAAGGTCACTTTATGGATGCTGTAGCCTTGTTAAAAATCCGACGTTTAGAATTTGAGCAAAACTATTTGACGACCCTAATGCTAGCGACCCTGTAAAAAAACTAAATAGTTATCGGTAACGCTGGGACAGATCATTACGAGAGGCGGGGAGTGTGTTGCATACCTCCAATTATGTTAATTTGTGAATTTTCAGCGACATGTGTCATTGGCTTAGATATGACGGTAGAAAAATTTGAACTCAACACGGAGCTTCAACCGGCGTTACTATAATTAATCTCTCTCTACATACATTCAGTCAGACTGCCCTCGTAGAAGTCCTTTGTACTTAATAAATCATCAGTAATTGGACCAATCAGAGTATCAAAGCCAATAACTATTTCCTAAACGCTGCTTTACTCACCTGTTCAGGCTCTGGGCCAACCCATCGGTTTCTGGGACCAATCAGAACGGTTTGAATGTGTTCACATTCGAGAAGTCTTCAGGGAGGAGATCAAATCCAGCCTCACAGTGGAAAATAAACATTAGTGGGCCTGGTGTTTGGCAGGAGCAATGTGGATGAGTACCCACTCAATTAAAAACAAACACCCATCACACACCCAAAAGCATAAACACTCACCTATTAACACAAAACTAAGATTATAAATAGATTATATGTCCCAAATAAGTCCTCTTCTGTGTGTATGTTTGGGTAAGTTGAACTGGGCAGATGTTTACTCTAATTAAATAATTATCCAGTAATATGGTGAACATCACATTAACAAGGTTGTTTTTAATGACTGTGTGGACAAAAACACAAACAGCTGGAGGAACACACTCAAATAGGCAGGACAAACTGAGGAGAGAGAGAGGACAGGACAAACTTGAGGAAAGAGAGAGGACAGGACAAACTGAGGAAAGAGAGAGGACAGGAGAAACTGAGGAAACAGAGAGGACAGGAGAAACTGAGGAAACAGAGGACAGGAGAAAAAGGAAAGGGAAGAGAGAAGGAGGGAGTTGTGAGTCATGTTTACAAACAGCTGGAGGAACACACTCAAATAGGCAGGACAAACTGAGGAGAGAGAGAGGACAGGACAAACTTGAGGAGAGAGAGAGGACAGGACAAACTTGAGGAAAGAGAGAGGACAGGACAAACTTGAGGAAAGAGAGAGGACAGGACAAATTGAGGAAAGAGAGAGGACAGGACAAATTGAGGAGAGAGAGGACAGGACAAATTGAGGAGAGAGAGGACAGGACAAACTGAGGAAAGAGAGGACAGGACAAACTGAGGAAAGAGAGAGGACAGGACAAACTGAGGAGAGAGAGAGGACAGGACAAACTGAGGAAAGAGAGGACAGGACAAACTGAGGAAAGAGAGGACAGGACAAACTGAGGAAAGAGAGGACAGGACAAACTGAGGAAAGAGAGGACAGGACAAACTGAGGAAAGAGAGAGGACAGGACAAACTGAGGAAAGAGAGAGGACAGGACAAACTGAGGAAAGAGAGAGGACAGGACAAACTGAGGAGAGAGAGAGGACAGGACAAATTGAGGAAAGAGAGAGGACAAGACAAACTGAGGAAAGAGAGAGGACAGGACAAATTGAGGAGAGAGAGAGGACAGGACAAATTGAGGAGAGAGAGAGGACAGGACAAACTGAGGAAAGAGAGAGGACAGGACGAATTGAGGAAAGAGAGAGGACAGGACAAATTGAGGAGAGAGAGAGGACAGGACAAACTGAGGAAACAGAGAGGACAGGACAAACTGAGGAAAGAGAGGACAGGACAGAGGAAAGAGAGGACAGGACAAACTGAGGAAAGAGAGGGGACAGGACAAACTGAGGAAAGAGAGAGGACAGGACAAACTGAGGAAAGAGAGAGGACAGGACAAATTGAGGAAAGAGAGGACAGGACAAATTGAGGAGAGAGAGGACAGGACAAACTGAGGAAACAGAGAGGACAGGAGAAACTGAGGAAAGAGAGAGGACAGGACAAACTGAGGAAAGAGAGAGGACAGGACAAATTGAGGAAAGAGAGAGGACAGGACAAATTGAGGAAAGAGAGAGGACAGGACAAATTGAGGAAAGAGAGAGGACAGCACAAATTGAGGAAAGAGAGGGGACAGGACAAACTGAGGAGAGAGAGAGGACAGGACAAACTGAGGAAAGAGAGGGGACAGGACAAACTGAGGAAAGAGAGGGGACAGGACAAACTGAGGAAACAGAGAGGACAGGAGAAACGGAGGAAACAGAGAGGACAGGAGAAACTGAGGAAACAGAGAGGACAGGAGAAACTGAGGAAACAGAGGACAGGAGAAAAAGGAAAGGGAAGAGAGAAGGAGGGAGTTGTGAGTCATGTTTACTGTTAAAAAAAAAAATTATATATATATATATATATATATCTCTCTCTCTCTCTCTACTTCACTTGCTTTGGCAATGTAAACATGCTTTTCCCATGCCAATAAAGCCCTCCAATAGAATTGAATTGAAAACAAGGAGGGTCGGAAGAAAAATGGACAGAGATAGGAAGAGGAGGAAGGGACAGAGGGCACAGGAGTAAGGTAGGAGGGAGGCAGCAGTAGGGGAGGGGCATGGCGTGTCTTTGTGCGGATAATAATCTGCTCTAATCCAGAGCGTGTTAACCCATCTGAGCAGTCAAAGCAGATTATCCCTCTAACAATGGCCTGACCTCATCTGCTAAATGACTCCACTAGAAATCATATGCTGTCACACACACACACACTTTTACTATCTATATGCAGAATCGTCCACAAAACAAAAGAATCGCAGGACAATGTCCAGTCACACCTCTGCCCTAGGAGAGGAGCTGGTGTGTGTTACCATGAGTAACAGATGAATAAAAAATAAATATTTTCTAACTGAAGATCCTCTGACCCCGGGAGATAAGAGTAACCCATCACAAAATTAAACAACTCCCCCACAAAAAACACACAAACGGCCCATAATCCCCTAATCCAGCTCAGATTAAGAACACCTTAAAGATGTGATTTCAATTGGAGATTATGGTGAAATGATGATTGAGAAACAGAGGGTATGGGGGGGTCTGCAGTTTGATTCTCCCTGAAGTGTACACTCCATTCATTGTCCCTCCATGAGGAGGCATGAGTGTCCACTTCCAGAGAAATAAGTGAATAATAAATAGGGTAAGGCATACACACTACCCAGAGACTGTGGCCACTGGTCCTTGGCAGGTATTTTATTTCATATATAGACGCTTTCTGTAATCAAATGTGAGTGCAACCAAACAGCAAAAACAAAACATTACCGATGTAGTCCGAACCAGGAACACAGGGTCAACACTGGGGACTCTACCTGGGTTAAAAAGGTACATGCCACAGTCTGACTTCGTCATACAGTGAGGGCAGCACTCTGCTTTAAAGAAAACAGCAACAGATTATTGAGTGTCCGTTTTGGCAGATTTTAATTGTGTAACCAGGAAGTTGCCCTGCAGTGTATGGTTATGTCACATTGCGGGGTGCACTTTTAAAACTAGAAGCCTGGGGGCCAACTGAGTCTACCAGAGGGTATGTCGTCACAAAGCAGGATCAAATTTTTAGGTAAAGTTCCTAAATATTCTCAAAATCCATATTTCCTAGTTTTAAAAAAGCGACATTTGAATTCAGCTTTTGTAATAATTTGTGAAATAAAACGGCTATGTGTGACTGTTGATCAAAGTGACTAGGTTAACCATTGATCCTGCTTCGATCAGGGGGCAGGGCTGGGAGGTGGTGAGAGAGCGGGATCTAGGAGAGGTCTGTTTTAGACAATGTAGGTCCAACAGTGACACCCTACCCTACTCCCTCCCTCCCTCAGTCCAGCCAGTGACATCACACAGGATGAGCTCTTCACACAAAACCCACCCCCTCAGAATCCACCATTGTGAGCCCATTCCCACCTGAGAGAAGAGAGATTTATAGTCCTCTGCTGAATCCCAAACCAGTCCCTTGCGTCTACCAACTCACTGAGGTCACACTTGCTGACAAAACAGAGGCTGATTTTCAGCACAACGAAGTGATCAATGAACCCCAACTTTGGGACACACATGACTTGCATGATGCAATTCACGTTCATAAATTAAATGTGCATGAAATCCTAATTGAGAAATGTCCCATTGTTTCAATATAGTGTAAATCGTAGTAAATTGAACATTTCATTTGGAAGGAATTATAATTCATTATGTCAGAACAAATGTGTGACAAATTGTGAAAATACGTGCCTAATTATGAATTTACACAAACTCCAAAACATGTTGTGTTGGGTGTCGGTATACTAGTTTTCTGTGAAGTATCAAGGTGTAACAGAGGGTCGAATTAGCCCCTAATCCCACAATATTTTCACTCCCTCAGCTTTGGGAAACTTGTGCACATGGCTGGCACGAACACGCAAATCTAGGGCCGAGGGGGAAGGAACTGGTTTTGGATTCAGCACTCCACTTTCTCCTCCTTCCTTTATCTGACAGCAAACAAACGGAAAAAAACATCACAAATCTCCATCCATCAGCAGGAGCCAATCAGAGGCAGTCAGGTGGGATCAGTTTTAACCAATAACTGTCCAGTAGCGGTGGAGTTTTGCAGAGGGGGTCGTGAGGGGTTGGATAACCATCAACATGTAGCACGTGGACCTTCCTCTGAGTGTGTGTGTGTGTGTGTGTGTGTGTAGGTGGTACATGCATGTGCAGGGTGTGGTGTGTAAGGTTGAAGGATGTGTGTGTGTTCGGGTCCAAGACAAGAGCCAGATTGAACCAGTCTGGTTCCTGGTCCCCCACCTCAAAGCTTTCTTTCACACACACAAACAAATACACCTCAGGTCCTCATGTCCGTGTGTAGTCGGGTGATCAATGTCAACAACATCAAAAAAATAAAATAAAACACCAGAAAACCTGGAAGGTAAAAATCATCTTCTACCATCCTGACGTTTCATCAGTCCTTAAAACCGCAACACCTCCAAAAACACACTCCTCCCAGGTAACAGCAGAGCGTGTGTGTGTGGGTTCGTCCTCACACACATGCACGTCGTCCACTGGGCGTGTGGAGGAGGCAACTCCCCCTCTGGGTGGCTAGACCAATCACAGGAGGAGACCGGGGTCGCCGTTACCACGACTACCAGTGGTCCTCCAGATCACACTGAGAGAAAGAGAGAGGACAGAGAGAAGGTGTTTATGAGGTGGCATAGGAAATACAATATAAATCTGATGTTATTTACGTACTGATGTTGAGAAGTGTGTGTGGATCCCAGGCTAAGAATGTGAGGGGTCGATATGTGGGATGAGTCCATCTTGGACTCTGACGGTAGACTACTGAAAGGCCGGCTGTGTCTCAATTCTTATACTAGGCTACATACATCCCATTTAATAGGATTTGTGTCAGGAATATAACATTTGTACTGAGTATGCTAGAAATGCCAGGATGCCTATGTAATAGGAATTCACTGTACACTATTCAGCACGTGAAGAGCCATTTCAGACCCACAATGGAATGTTTACAGGAAAAAGTGTTTCTATACCAGAACAGAAAGACTGTCAGACACCGACCAAATCTGACAGACAAGAGACAAACCAAATCAGATACAGATCTTAGTATGATTATTAAATCAAATCACTTTTATTATTTTATTTGTTCACAAATCGCTGTATGGAACAGATTCAGCACCACCCCCCCCCCCCCCCCCCCCATCGCCTTTTTACAAGTGAGAACCGGCAAAATGTCCTCAGTTCTCTCGATTTTAGTTGGTTTACTGTTGTTGTGAGGACTTCTGGTACTCGGACGTATAGTGAAACACACAAACCATCATTTTGTGCCGTGTATTTATCTCAGAATATGGCACTTAGTATATCAGGGCAACAACTCAGTATTTAGAAATACAACAATGATAGGGGACAAAGCTTTTGAAAAGCAAGTATTTCCAAAAAACTTCTGTATTTTAAACTTTGCATTCTTTTAGAACATTGTATTTTTCCTGAATTTTGAAGTAGAACAGGACCTTAAAGTACTGAAGTGGACACACACACACACACACACCTCAACACACATTCTAGCAAACACACACACTGGCACGCACAGACTCTCTCTCACGCATGGCCGACCAGACAGGCAGGCAAGACAGACACAGACAGGTGGTTTATGGGAACCTGTGCTTTTATAACGCCAGTCCAGTAGAGGAGAGAACTCCTCTCACTCAGTCGGGTAGAGGTCCATACATGATCGGCCCCTAGACTTAGACCACTCATCTTTCCATCTGTCCCCTTATGGTGTCTGAGAGCGTGGACGGGGGGAGGGGGCCTGGTTGGACGAACTTTTTCGGAGCCGCCGGAGGATATGGTTGGTTGATGTCTGCCAGAGCTGCTAGAGGGGCCATGTCTTTGGTCCTCTCTGCGTCGGGGTGGGGGGGTTCTGGTGTCTCGACGACGGCGGTGAAGGTGGGGGAGAGAGAGGGGGAGTCAGGGAGGTCATCTGCAGTAAAGGAGGAGGATTCCTCACGTGTGGGCTGTATTTTCCCCAGGCAGATGGTAGACAGCGAGAGCTTTACTCCAGCACTGAGCGATACTGCCCCCGGTGGTGCAGGTGGAAATGACACGCACTTACGCACGCACACAAACGCTTCTCACACCATACTAGCCCTACCCCTGTGGCCAGCTACCCGTAGTGACATCGTCTTTGTCCAGTGAGGAGAGGAGAAGCCACCAGTGCCTTCCAATCCCCCACTACGAGTCCCAATTCCCAAAACACAGACACAGTAAAGACAGTCTAGACTACGCCATATAGCTAGTTCCTGTTCTTAAGACGTCCTGGACTTTAGTGGGATTTTCTAAAAAGGTTGGGACATGGCAGGAACATCAGGGAGCAGTTTTCATGTCATGTGAAACAAAGTCTCGACTCTGGATCAAATACTCCATTTTGATCACGCTTGGTAATCGAAGGTCCTCGAAGCCCATTCACACCCCGGCCCAGAGGGTGGCGCTGTTGTGACTGGGCTGGAGTGGATCATTGTGGAAGTGGGAGGTCAGCGGTCAAAGGAGAGTTACTCACCCCTTCCTCTTCTCTGTGTGGGTTCAGCCTGCTGTACACCGCCTCAATCACACTGCGCCTGAATACACACAGAGATTATACATTATAGTTTGTGTGCATTAGTGAAGATTGATCTGAAAAGAAAATGGACAATGAAGTACATTTCTTCAGTGTGAGTGTGTGTTCATAGTATTTACTTGCTGGCCAGGCCTCCTCCAGGAGGTAGGTTGGGGATGTTCTCAGAGGCGATGTACCTCAGAACAGACACAAGGTCAGGAACCCCCTCTTCTCCACAGCCACCCAGCAAGTCTATGGACAGACACAGGGTTAAAGTGGAAACAGAAAGATGGACGGCTGGGTGCCTTTGAACAGATTCTACATGTTGAATCGGCGCAAACAGCTCGTGGCTCGCTAAAACACACTGCAGTGACAGCTAGCGATAGGGCGGCTGGCTAAAACACACTGCAGCGACAGCTAGCGATAGGGCGGCTCGCTAAAACACACTGCAGCGACAGCTAGCGATAGGGCGGCTGGCTAAAACACACTGCAGCGACAGCTGGCGATAGGGCGGCTGGCTAAAACACACTGCAGAGACAGCTAGCGATAGGGCGGCTGGCTAAAACACACTGCAGCGACAGCTAGAGATAGGGCGGCTCACTAAAACACACTGCAGAGACAGCTAGCGATAGGGCGGCTGGCTAAAACACACTGCAGAGACAGCTGGCAATAGGGCGGCTCACTAAAACACACTGCAGAGACAGCTAGCGATAGGGCGGCTGGCTAAAACACACTGCACCGACAGCTAGCGATAGGGCGGCTGGCTAAAACACACTGCAGCGACAGCTAGCGATAGGGCGGCTGGCTAAAACACACTGCAGCGACAGCTAGCGATAGGGCGGCTGGCTAAAACACACTGCAGCGACAGCTAGCGATAGGACGGCTCACTAAAACACACTGCAGAGACAGCTAGCGATAGGGCGGCTGGCTAAAACACACTGCAGCGACAGATAGCGATAGGGCGGCTCGCTAAAACACACTGCAGAGACAGCTAGCGATAGGGCGGCTGGCTAAAACACACTGCAGCGACAGCTGGCGATAGGGCGGCTCGCTAAACCACACTGCAGCGACAGCTAGCGATAGGGCGGCTCGCTAAAACACACTGCAGAGACAGCTAGCGATAGGGCGGCTCACTAAAACACACTGCAGAGACAGCTAGCGATAGGGCGGCTCACTAAAACACACTGCAGAGACAGCTGGCGACAGGGCGGCCACTCTGCTTTTAGCTGTTCTTCGGTGCAGTGTGTCCAAGCTCTCAGAGAGGATGTGCGTGTTCTCACCCTCTACACGAGTCTCCAGGTATTTGTCCAGTTCCTCCTCTTTCTTCAGCGCTTGTTCAGACACCTTGGGAGCTCCCGGTAAAGTCACCAACACCACACTCATGTTATCCCTACTGCCCTGGACACACACACAGAGACAGAGGGTTGGAACGTCAAATAAAATCTTATAGGTCACGTGCTGATTGTACTGTGAAACGCTGACTTACAAGCCCTTAACCAACCATGCAGAAAAGAAATAAGAATTTTGAAAATATTTACGAAATAAAAAAGTAAGAATAAAATAACGAGGCTATATACAGGGGGTACTGAGTCAACGTACAGGGGTACTGGTTAGTCTAGCTAATTGAGGTAATATGTACAATCGAAGTCGGAAGTTGACATACACTTAGGTTAGAGTCATTACACCTTGTTTTTCAACCACTCCCATAAATGTCTTATTAACAAACTATAGTTTTGGAAAGTCTGTTAGGACATCTACACGTTTGAGATCTACTTGACACAAATAATTTTTCCAACAACTGTTTAGAGATTATTTCACTCATAATTCACTGCATCACAATTCCAGTGGGTCAGAAGATTACATACACTAAGTTGACTGTGCCTTTACACAGCTTGGAAAATTACAGAAAATGTCATGGCTTTAGAGGCTTCTGATTGGTTCAAATGATGTCAATTAGCCTATTGGAGGTGTACCTGTGGATGTATTTCAAGACCTACTTTCAAACTCCGTGGTTCTTTGCTTGACATCATGGGAAAATCAAAAGATATCAGCCAAGACCTCAGAAAAAAACATTGTAGACCTCCACAAGTCTGGTTCATCCTTGGGAGCAATTTCCAAACGCCTGAATGTACCACGTTCATCTGTACAAACTACAGTAAGCAAGTATAAACACCAAGGGACCACGCAGCCATCATAGCGCTCAGGAAGGAGACGCGTTCTGTCTCCTACAGATGAACGGAGCTCATCCAGTTTATTCTCCAATGATTGCATGTTGGCCTATATGATGGAAGAGGCGGGTTACCCACTCGCCAAACAAATTCTCACAAGGTACCCGGATAAGTATCAGTGCTATCTCTTCATGCGAATGACGGGGATTTGGGCCTGGTCCAGCTGCAGTAGTAAATCCTTTGCGTCTGACTCACTAAAGAAAAACTCTTTGTCCAGTTCGAGGTGAGTAATCGCTGTTCTGATATCCAGATGCAGAAACATTGTGTGATGTGTACCTTGTGCAGGCAGGTGTCCACGACAGCGTTGCAGACTCTCTCCAGGTCGTCAAACACCTGTAGCCGGGACCTGACGAACTCGCACAGCTCCTCGTTAGACATCACATCCCAGATCCCATCACACGCGAGCACCACAAACTCATCCCCCTCAGCAGCACGCTCCAACACACACACCTGGGGGAGGAACACACACCTCAGCCTGAAAGATCACACACACACACACACACACACCTCAACAAGGACAAAGAACTATTAGCTGTTCCAATCAACATGCTACAGTAATAAAGGCTTTTTAAAAACACACCTCTGGCTCTGGGCTGACCAGCTGTTCTGTGGGACCCTTCCCATCCACACACTTGTAGTCATAATCCCCCAGGGCTCTGGACACAGCCAGGGAACCATTCACCCTCTGGATCATCACTGACCCCCCTGCATTCTGGATACGCTCCTTCTCTCTGGGGTTACACGGCTTGTGGTCCTAAAGGGGGGTCATATGTGCATCCCAAATAACTACTCATTACATGATCAAGATTAGAGATTCTGCACCTCACCTAGCTCAAACAGATCCCCTAAAAATACATGATTAATGTCACTATCGCTCAGTCCCTTCATCAATCCCACCCTCTCCTCTTACTCACCCTCAGTATTATACTCGTGTAGAAAATCCCCCCTTCCACCCACTCTCCCTTTGAGTGTGTGTATCCCAGTTTGTATGTATCCCAGTATGTATGTATCTATGCATGCATCCCAGTATGTATAGATATATTGTATAGTATTAGACCATTATAAATCTAGTGCAGGGTTCCCCAACCCTGTTTCCGGAGAGCTACTCTCCTGTAGGTTCACTCTAACCTGGTTAGGCACATCAACCAGCTAACTATTAGAGTCAGGTGCTCTAGATTAGAGTTTGAGTGATAACCTACAGGACGGTTGCTATCCAGGAATAGGGTTGGAGAGTCCTGGTCTAGTGCGTAGTATTGTACCTGTGTGGAGAATCCAACTCGCCCTTCTCGGCTCAGCACGGCCCGGGAGTCGCCACAGTTTATGAAGTAGAGGTGGGAGGGGCTTAGCAGCACACCCACTGCCGTGGAGCCGCTGCGATCCAACCCATGCCGCAGGTCCGAGAAGTTGCGCATGTACTCGTCGATCCTCAGGAAGCCGGCGCGGATCCCATCTTTCACGCCCTCCACTGAGCCCATACCCGGGGTGAACTCTGCCCCCCCTAACAGGATGTGCTCCAGCAGGTGGGCAGAGCAGTAGTTGGCGACGCGGGAGCCGGCGTGCCCGTCATAGACGGCGAAGAAGGACCAGTCGTTGAGGCCTTGGGGAAGGCCCACCATGGCAGTGTGGGCATCCTCCATCTCCACCCGCCAGCCCTGCATGCTACTCAGGCCATAGTGCAGCCCGTTGCCCTGGCCATGGGCCGTGTGCTTCTCGGTCTTAGGCTTGTCCAGGAACGCCCCCATACCTACACACTGCTGACAGACAGTACATAAGGTACATAATCAACATTGACATATTAACGTATGACTATGTTACCTTTAGGAAGTCTAGACACTTCTTTTATGTTCATGAGGTACAGGTTTTTGACTAACTTTTCCCACCAGTGCCACCATTTCCACTGGTGCTACCGGTGCCACCATTTCCACTGGCGCCACCATTTCCACTGGCGCCACCATTTCCACTGGTGCTACCATTTCCACTGGTGCTACCATTTCCACTGGTGCAACAGCAACTTTTTCCGGTTGACTGCCCGAGCACAAGGTTTGGACACACCAATTTATAATTAAGGTCCTATCAAATCTATTTTATTATCTTCCCGAGTCCATTCTTCCCCCCAAGAATGATGTTTCCCCAGTTTTTCACTAAAATATCTATTTTTTAATTAAATCACACTTTATTAGAAAAACAACCAAATTGGATGTTCTAAATCCGCAACAAAGCTTAAAACACACCCAGAGACCACTTTTGAGGTCTGGGAATTTTGGGTGTAGTTATCCTTTAATGCAACTGTGCACCAGCCAGAGACAGTTGTTTGGTTAGCGATGTTTCGGTAGTGCTCATATTGCAGAGTTTGCCAAACAAATGGCCACTGGATTGATACAAATAATATATCATAGTCATAGGCTACTTTGCAGTTAACATCTAATTGAGAAGGTTTATGGGAAATCATTTCAGTCTACCAGAAGACTGTTTTCATTAGCATCATCGCTAACGGCTAAACACACAGACGGCACATGAATGCCCCGTTTCAGAAAGTTACATGAAAATACAAATCACTGATGCATTATGATTACCTTGGGCTAATTAATGCATTTAGTTGATATCCTACTAATAAGTTCAATAAAAAAATATTGTTGAATTCCGTTTTAATGTCCGAAATCCATGATTCCGTCTGCGTTGTCCTGTGGCGATAATGACCTGACCTGTGTGGTTTATACAATCAATTTGACTTAGTTCCTAACAACAGTAATCATTTATTTGAACAGTAAAATCTATTGATACTTTGCGTAAATCAAGATGTAGCCTAGGCCTACTCACAATGCGTAAATCAAGATGTAGCCTAGGCCAACTCACAATGCAGGTGAATAGGCTGATTTCATGGGGCTACAGGCGAAAAACAATTTTCCCTTTCATTTGTGACTTATTTTATTGTTGTGATCAACATACGCATAGAAGAAGCAATGTCTTCTTTTGTACACAGTGAGAGAGAGAGAGAAGAGACGCGAGGGAGACTTAAGGCGTGCTTCCCAGCCGAAACAGTTCGGTGGAGTTCGTGGATATATTATGACGTTTTGGACTTTGAGGGATATTTTTGATTGTTCGGACACACCAAAAATATTCTGGAGGCAAACCGAAGTTCTGAGGCTAAATATACGCCCCTTCGTGGGTGATTGGTCGACAGTAAGGATTATTCAATAAAGTGTGTTATCATTCAGCGAGAGACGACTCATTTTCATGCACGTTTTTTCATGGCGAAATATCTAACTAAAATGTTTGGTGTGGTGTCAAATTGCACGACTAAAATGTCCTAAGTAAAAAAACGTAAAAACTCATGAAATCTGTCATTACCATAGATTATTTTGACGAAGTTCATACTGGCTACGGCGTCTCAAAATGTTAATATTGATTTCCCTCTGAAAAGTCATTTAGGTTAGGCTGCTATTGGGTCAATATAGGGCTGCACAATTAATCAAATATTTATAAAAAATTGCGATACTGATATGTGCCATATCCATATGGCGAGAGGCCGTGATATTTTGAAGGGAGTGGCTCCTAATCCGTCAACATATTTCATATTTCTGGGGCTCTGTATCCATGAGCACGCAAATTCTCGCAGTATTTTGTGGGAATTTGGGACTTTGTCCATTCTCATACTGACACCAGATTAGATACATAGCTAATTAAATCAGAGTTAAATGCCCAAAAGATGATATTCGCAATGTCACTAAGCAAAAAACTAACAGCAATAGCCACTACAATGTCAAAACATGATTGTCATGAGTTCAAAACCATTTGCTTGATTTTGCAGACCCACGACTATGGTGTAGTCATTTGCTAGCGACGCTAACATTAGCAAGCTAGCAAGCGTTAGGTACCTAGCAAAGAGGCACTGAGTTTGAAGGTAGGCCTTGAAATACATCCACAGGTACACCTCCAACTGACTCAAAGGATGTCAATTAGCCTATCAGAAGCTTCTAAAGACATGACATCATTTTCTGGAATTTTCCAAGCTGTTTAAAAGGCACAGTCAACTTGGTGTATGCAAACTTCTGACCCACTGGAATTGTGATACAGTGAATTATAAGTGAAATAATCTGTCTTTAAACAATTGCTGGAAAAATGACTTGTGTCTTGCAAAGTAGATGTCCTAACCGACTCGCCAACACTATAGTTTGTTAACAATACATTTGTGGAGTGGTTGAAAAACAAGTTCTAATGACTCCAACCTAAGTGTATGTAAACTTCTGACTTCAACTGAATGTGAAATACATAATAATAAACATAAGAAATATGATGAGGTTGGTAACTACATAATATACTTACACCAACCTAATACGTACAGTTCAAGTCGGAAGTTTACATACACTAAGTTGACTGTGCCTTTTATAAACCGATTGAAAATTCAAGAAAATGGTGTAATGGCTTTAGAAGCTTCTGATAGGCTAATTGACAATTTGAAGGTGTACCTGTGGATGTATTTCAAGGCCTACCTTCAAACTCAGTGCCCCTTTGCTTGACATCATGGGAAAATCAAAAGAAATCAGCCAAAACCTAAGAAAAAAAAATTGTAGACCTCCACAAGTCTGGTTCATCCTTGGGAGCAATTTCCAAACGCTTCACAAAATAGATGGCATCATGAGGCAGGAAAATTGTGTGGATATATTGAAGCAACATCTCAAGACATCACTCAGGAAGTTAAAGCTTGGTCGCAAATGGGTCTTCCAAATGGACAATGACCCCAAGCATTCTTCCAAAGTTGTGGCAAAATGGCTTAAGGACAACCAAGTCAAGGTATTGGAGTAGCCATCACAAAGCCCTGACCTAAATCGAATACAAAACCTGGCAAACAAAACCTGACTAAGTTACAGCAGTTATTTCAGGGGGAATGGGCCAAAATTCACCCATCTTAATGTGGGAAGCTTGTGGAAGGCTACCCAAAACATTTGACCCAAGCTAAACAATTTAAAGGCAATGCTACTAAATACTAATTGAGTGCATGTAAACTTCTGACCCACTGGGAATGTGATGAAATAAATCACTCTATATACTATTATTCTGACATTTCAGTCTTAAAATAAAGTGGTGTTCCTAACTGATTTAAGACAGATAATTTTTACAAGGATTAAATGTCAGGAATTGTGAAAAACTGAGTTTAAATGTATTTCACTATGGTGTATGTAAACTTCCGACTTCAACTGTATATTTCTCAGAAGAATGTATTTTCTTCAGGATTGCTCTGTTTTTGGCCAGCTTCTCCATGAACTCCTGGCAGGGGAGGTAGAAGTTTGTCTTCACAATAAGCATGGCCTTGATGGTAGGAACAGGGAACCTATTTCTTGCTGCTGTCCATATATCATTCATTTGGGAGAACAATTACTTCCAGGTAAGCACATGACAACTGAAGCTAATCTAGCCAAGTTAGGGTGTGGGATGTCATTTCCTTTGAAGTGGGTAACCACCGTGCTCCATCTCTGACTACGCGGTGTCTCAGATGTTTTCCGTTCTTCAATCGAACTCCCCTTCAGGAACTCTTGCAGGCTAGTAACCTTGTCAAACAATGCATCCACATTGATGGTTGGATCTCTTCACATTGAGGTTGCCTTTTTAAAAGGAGACAATGTAAATATTTTAGATTATCTGTGTGCTTTTCCCATGCTTGCAAGTAGTTCACAGCCGTAGTGAAGAATGATTGGGATGTTTTGAGAAAGCGCTCTTTAGACATGGTTCCATTTCCCTCTAGCTCTCTCAGAAGTCCTCATCACGTCTTGTAGTCGATTTTGCCTCACCGTTTCTCACAATTGCAGCGGACTCCACAGCACAGCGGCCCTAGCCTTCAAGCATCTTGATCGTGTCACTGAATACAATTTGAACACTGAATAAGTTTCCATGGACAAAGGCCAGCCAAAGTTCAGTCAGTGGCTTTTCAAACATTGTTCGCAGGACAACAGGGCATTTGTCTTAAGAAAGAAAAAAGGATTTCAATGGCACATACATTTTCAGCACTCTTTCTAGAGCAGGGAGCATGGACAGCCGGCGAACGTTGCTGTGTCCTAAAATGTTATGGTGCTCCTGGCCAACAAACTCACCTAAGCTCGTCTACTCTGACATGAAAATATCTTTGTGAGCAGGTACTCAACATCATATCCAAAGCTGTTCTGGCCGTGTTATGAATGATGTGTGCAGGACAACCTAAGCCAATCACCTCCCGCTGCAGCACATTTTTGGTATTTGTGTTGTCGGCAGAGTATGTTTTCCAGGTTACATTTTTGGATGACCACACGGACCTCAGCTGCAATTTCCTCTGTTTCTCCTTTCAATTCAACAAAATCAAGCAGTTTTGTTTCCACTGATGTGCTGCCATCATATATCTTACAATATCTGACTACTATTGGCAGCAGCTTTACATGTCCATGACTGGACAGGGACACAAATTTAACCTGGTCTAGGTCCTGTGTTTGCCAAAGAAGGTGCCCATGTTGCTAACACGTTACTCACTATGGCGTCACATTTTGGCCTAACACATGTAAACTTTGACTCATAAAGCTTCCGTGTCAGTTGTGCTGTGCAGTCCATAGATCATTAATTAACTATGATTGTGTAGCATAGTGTGGTATACAAAGAAGGCTCTACCTTCTTGAAGAATGTGGTAACAGAGATCATACCAACACGGCAATCAGAGAGGCTTTATGCTTTTCGTCTGTTGATGTTCTACCACCGCTGTCAAATGAAAGAGGAATTACAAAGGGTGCAGTGAACAACTATCGTCTTGACCTGAGAGTATAAATGGAAATTCTCTCATGTCATAAAAAGTGCATCTCTGTTTCTTGGAAAGAACCATTGTACCTCAGTCTGCTCTTCTTCACTCTCCTTGTCGCTCTTCATACTCTTAACTTTTTATTCTCCTCTTTTCCACACTCGCTTCACTCTTTACTCCCTTAATTTTTCCTTCTCCTTCCTTTCCAATCTTGAATAATAAATAGTACACTATTAGATAAAACAGATTCCCATTGCTTGCCCAATTTTTGTATTTTATCTCAAAAACATTGTTTGGAAAAATAAATTGGCAGGCTCTGTAATTATATCGTTCCTCCTCCATCTTCCTATCCAGTGTTCCTCCTCTCCACTGCTAATGTTATCCATGAACACATTCCTCTACTACCCCCTCCATCATCCCTCTCCACCCACTGGCCCCTCCATACATCCACCCACCCACCCACCCACTAGCCCATCCATCCACCCCTTCCCTCCACAAGCCCCTGCATCCACCCCTTCCCTCCACAAGCCCCTGCATCCACCCCTTCCCTCCACAAGCCCCTGCATCCACCCCTTCCCTCCACAAGCCCCTGCATCCACCCCTTCCCTCCACAAGCCCCTGCATCCACCCCTTCCCTCCACAAGCCCCTGCATCCACCCCTTCCCTCCACAAGCCCCTGCATCCACCCCTTCCCTCCACAAGCCCCTGCATCCACCCCTTCCCTCCACAAGCCCCTGCATCCACCCCTTCCCTCCACAAGCCCCTGCATCCATCCCTTCCCTCCACAAGCCCCTGCATCCATCCACAAGCCCCTGCATCCATCCACAAGCCCCTGCATCCACCCCTTCCCTCCACAAGCCCCTGCATCCACCCCTTCCCTCCACAAGCCCCTGCATCCACCCCTTCCCTCCACAAGCCCCTGCATCCATCCCTTCCCTCCACAAGCCCCTGCATCCATCCACAAGCCCCTGCATCCATCCACAAGCCCCTGCATCCATCCACAAGCCCCTGCATCCATCCCTTCCGTCCACAAGCCCCTGCATTGTTTTTAGCCTAAATAATCAATATTTCAACCGGACAAAAGCGTTGTAAATATAAAAGAAAAACGAGAAAGGCGCACTCTCGGTCGCATAGCAAAGAGCTCTGGGGACATCACAGGGTCCACTCCCTCAATGTGGTCATTCTCCCTAATTTTTCAGAATAACAGCCTGAAACAATGTCTAAAGACTGTTCACAACTAGTGGAAGCCATAGGGAATGAAATCTGGGTCCTATCCCTTTAAAATGGTAGATAGGCTTTCATTGGAAAAACAGCCATTTCTAAATAATGGCACTTCCTGGATGGATTTCGCTCAGGTTTTCACCTACCATATCAGTTCTGTTATACTCAGACATTATTTTAACAGTTTTGGAAACAGTGTTTTCTATCCAAATCTACAAAATATTTGCATATCCTAGCTTCTGGGCCTGAGTAGCAGGCAGTTTACTTAGGCCACGCTTTTCATCCAAAATTCCAAATGCTGCCCCCTATCCTAAAAAAGTTACGCCATTTTGAAACAACTTTGGAAGTATGCTTGGGGCCATTGTCCATTTGGAAGACCCATTTGCAACCAAGGTTTAACTTGCTGACTGATGTCTTGAGATGTTGCTTCAAAATATCCACAATTTTCTTGCCTCATGATGCCATCTATTTTGTGAAGTGCACCAGTCCCTACTTCACCAAAGCACTCCCACAACATGATGCTGCCACCCTCGTGCTTCACAGTTGGGATGGTGTTCTTCGGTTTGCAAGCCTCCCCTTTCTCCTCCAAATACAGTGCCTTGCGAAAGTATTCGGCCCCCTTGAACTTTGCGACCTTTTGCCACATTTCAGGCTTCAAACATAAAGATATAAAACTGTATTTTTTTGTGAAGAATCAACAACAAGTGGGACACAATCATGAAGTGGAACGACATTTATTGGATATTTCAAACTTTTTTAACAAATCAAAAACTGAAAAATTGGGAGTGCAAAATTATTCAGCCCCCTTAAGTTAATACTTTGTAGCGCCACCTTTTGCTGCGATTACAGCTGTAAGTCGCTTGGGGTATGTCTCTATCAGTTTTGCACATCGAGAGACTGAAATTTTTTCCCATTCCTCCTTGCAAAATAGCTTGAGCTCAGTGAGGTTGGATGGAGAGCATTTGTGAACAGCAGTTTTCAGTTCTTTCCACAGATTCTCGATTGGATTCAGGTCTGGACTTTGACTTGGCCATTCTAACACATGGATATGTTTATTTTTGAACCATTCCATTGTAGATTTTGCTTTATGTTTTGGATCATTGTCTTGTTGGAAGACAAATCTCCGTCCCAGTCTCAGGTCTTTTGCAGACTCCATCAGGTTTTCTTCCAGAATGGTCCTGTATTTGGCTCCATCCATCTTCCCATCAATTTTAACCATCTTCCCTGTCCCTGCTGAAGAAAAGCAGGCCCAAACCATGATGCTGCCACCACCATGTTTGACAGTGGGGATGGTGTGTTCAGGGTGTTGCTTTTACGCCAAACATAACGTTTTGCATTGTTGCCAAAAAGTTCAATTTTGGTTTCATCTGACCAGAGCACCTTCTTCCACATGTTTGGTGTGTCTCCTTGGTGGCTTGTGGCAAACTTTAAACAACACTTTTTATGGATATCTTTAAGAAATGGCTTTCTTCTTGCCACTCTTCCATAAAGGCCAGATTTGTGCAATATACGACTGATTGTTGTCCTATGGACAGAGTCTCCCAACTCAGCTGTAGATCTCTGCAGTTCATCCAGAATGATCATGGGCCTCTTGGCTGCATCTCTGATCAGTCTTCTCCTTGTATGAGCTGAAAGTTTAGAGGAACGGCCAGGTCTTGGTAGATTTGCAGTGGTCTGATACTCCTTCCATTTCAAAATTATCGCTTGCACAGTGCTCCTTGGGATGTTTAAAGCTTGGGAAATCTTTTTGTATCCAAATCCGGTTTTAAACTTCTTCACAACAGTATCTCGGACCTGCCTGGTGTGTTCCTTGTTCTTCATGATGCTCTCTGCGCTTTTAACGGACCTCTGAGACTATCACAGTGCAGGTGCATTTATACGGAGACTTGATTACACACAGGTGGATTGTATTTATCATCATTAGTCATTTAGGTCAACATTGGATCATTCAGAGATCCTCACTGAACTTCTGGAGAGAGTTTGCTGCACTGAAAGTAAAGGGGCTGGATAATTTTGCACGGCCAATTTTTCAGTTTTTAATTTGTTAAAAAAGTTTGAAATATCCAATAAATGTCGTTCCACTTCATGATTGTGTCCCACTTGTTGATTCTTCACAAAAAAATACAGTTTTATATCTTTATGTTTGAAGCCTGAAATGTGGCAAAAGGTCGCAAAGTTCAAGGGGGCCGAATACTTTCGCAAGGCACTGTATAACGATGGTCATTATGGCCATAAGGTTCTATTTTTCTTCATCAGACCAGAGGACATCTTCCAAAATGTACAAGCTTTGTCCCCATGTGCAGTTGCAAACCGTAGTCTGGCTTTTTTATGGCGGATTTGGAGCAGTGGCTTCTTCCTTGCTGAGCAGCCTTTCAGGTTATGTCAATATAGGCCTCATTTTAATGTGGATATAGATACATGTGTACCTGTTTCCTCCAGCATCTTCACAAGGTCCTTTGCTGTTGTTCTGGGATTGATTTGCACTACTTGCACAAAAGTAAGTTCATCTCTTGGAGATCTCCTTCCTGAACGGTATGACGTCTGCGTGGTCCCTTGGTGTTTATACTTGCGTACTATTGTTTGTACAGATGAACGTGGTACCTTCAGGCATTTGGAAATTGCTCCCAAGAATGAACCAGACTTGTGGAGGTCTACAATTTTTTTTCTGGGGTCTTGGCTGATTTCTTTTGGTTTTCCCATTATGTCAAGAAAGGAGGCACTGAGTTTTAAGGTAGGCCTTGAAATACATCCACAGGTACACCTCCAATTGACTCAAATTATGTCAATTAGCCTATCAGAAGCCATGACATCATTTTCTGGAATTTTCCGAGCTGTTTAAAGGCACAGTCAACTTTGTGTATGTAAACTTCTGACCCACTGGAATTGTGATACAGTGAATTATAAGTGAAATAATCTGTCTAAACAATTGTTGGAAAAGTTACTTGTCATGCACAAAGTAGATGTCCTAACCAACTTTCCAAAACCATAGTTTGTTAACAAGAAATTTGTGGAGTGGTTGAAAAACAAGTTAATGACTCCAACCTAAGTGTACGTAAACTTCCGACTTCAACTGTACATTGCTCCCTCCACTAGTCACTCCACTAGTCACTCCATCCCTCTCTCCACCCACTAGCCCCTCCCTCCCAAAAACTAGCTACTCCATCCATCTCCCCCACCACTAGCCCCTCCCTCCACTAGCCCATCCATCCCTCCCTCCACTAACCCCTCCACCATCCATCCCTCCCTCCATCCACTAGACCCTCCATCCACCCACCCACTAACCCTTGCATACATCCACCCACCCACTAGCCCCCACCATCCATCCGTCCCTCCCTCCACTAGACCATCCATCCATCCACTAGCCCCTCCCTCCATCCATCCACTAGCCCCTCCCACTACCTACCCATCCCTCCATCCACCACTAGCCCCTCCCCCCACTAGCCCATCCCTCCCTCCACTAACCCCTCCTCCATCCATCCATCCATCCCTCCCTCCATCCACTAGACCATCCATCCACTACCTACCCATCCATCCACTAGCCCCTCCCTCCACTAGCCCCTCCCTCCCTCCACCCACTAGCCCCTTCCTCCCTCCACCCACTAGCCCCTCCCTCCATCCACTAGCCCCTCCCTCCCTCCATCCACTAGCCCCTCCCTCCCTCCACTAGCCCCTCCATCCCTCCACTAGCCCCTCCATCCACTAGCCCCTCCATCCATCCACTAGCCTCCCTCCATCCACTAGCCCCTCCATCCATCCATCCGTCCACTAGCCCCTCCATCCATCCATCCGTCCACTAGCCCCTCCCTCCCTCCATCCACTAGCCCCTCCCTCCCTCCATCCACTAGCCCCTCCCTCCCTCCATCCGTCCACTAGCCCCTCCATCCATCCATCCGTCCACTAGCCCCTCCATCCATCCATCCGTCCACTAGCCCCTCCATCCATCCATCCGTCCACTAGCCCCTCCATCCATCCATCCGTCCACTAGCCCCTCCATCCATCCATCCGTCCACTAGCCACTCCATCCATCCATCCGTCCACTAGCCCCTCCATCCATCCATCCGTCCACTAGCCCCTCCATCCATCCATCCGTCCACTAGCCCCTCCATCCATCCATCCGTCCACTAGCCCCTCCATCCATCCAGCCGTCCACTAGCCCCTCCATCCATCCATCCGTCCACTAGCCCCTCCATCCATCCATCCGTCCACTAGCCCCTCCATCCATCCATCCGTCCACTAGCCACTCCATCCATCCATCCGTCCACTAGCCCCTCCATCCATCCATCCGTCCACTAGCCCCTCCATCCATCCATCCGTCCACTAGCCCCTCCATCCATCCATCCGTCCACTAGCCCCTCCATCCATCCATCCGTCCACTAGCCCCTCCATCCATCCATCCGTCCACTAGCCCCTCCATCCATCCATCCGTCCACTAGCCCCTCCATCCATCCATCCATCCACTAGCCCCTCCATCCATCCATCCACTAGCCCCTCCATCCATCCATCCACTAGCCCCTCCATCCATCCATCCACTACCTACCCATCCCTCCATCCACTAGCCCCTCCATCCATCCATCCACTACCTACCCATCCCTCCATCCACTAGCCCCTCCCACTACCTACCCATCCCTCCATCCACTAGCCCCATAACTCAATCACCGTTACCTCCTCATTTTGTGTGTGCTTTGTAGTCCACCATTCACAGCCCACATTTCACCAACCACTCACATTTTGTCCAAGCCAAGAAATCACATGCACATGGTTTTGTAATGCGAAAACAATTTATCACAGTGTATTCTATCCCTTTTCCAGCAAGCAAGGTCTCCATCTTTCTGTCTATTGTATGAACCCACGCAGTACCCCACCCTGCTTTCACCACTGTAGCGTTGAGACGCTCTTCCAGCACTGACATACGCACAGAACTATGGAAAAAAATAAAATACAACCGCTCCCAAATGCTGTGTGACCACCCACCAATGTGGCCAGTAAGAATAGACATTCTTAACATACATTCTAGCATTTTGCTGGTGGCTGGTGTTGATTTCCCACTCTGTCAGTGTCTGTCATGTAAGGCAGCAATGCTACTCTCTAAAAATAAAACAAACTCACTGTGCAGTTTAGGCTTCATTCAGCTACCTCAGTCCACACAATCTCACAAAATGGGAGCAGTGTGTGTGTACTGTGTTAGAGGTAGTTGCATAGCCCAGCCCGAAACAACAGGGAAACGCCTTTCTTAGCACCCCCTTTATTCTCCTGTGTCATTTAAGATGGACTGCCACACACACACACACACACACACACACACACACACACACACACACACACACACACACGTAACATAGGCAAAGATGTTATTGAGAGACATACACCCCCTCACTTGGACGAAAGCACACACACACACTCGACCATTCAACCCTCAGACCGAAACCAGATTTCCCAGAGGCTTTTTTTCTGCATTAGAAAAGTGATCAAAAGGGGTGGCAAAACAATTTTCTGTGGAAATGTGAAGTTAGTCAGCGGACGTTACACAAGCTGCACGGCAACTACTGCGATGAGCAAGATACAAGACTTCACTCTCACAGTCAAACACAGCCGTGCACATGCGCCGATACTTACAATGTGGGATCCAGGGGACCAAGACAGTGGAGAAGTTTAGCCTCGCACTCCAACGCTCTTAGTTGTTGCTGAAATGTACCCACTATGCGGTTTACTCTGCGCATCTACGTCATATCGCAGAGTCCACCTTTAATACTACTAAAACCAGATATAAACCACGTAGGAAAGATAATGAACCTATAACTTGTTGATTAAAGCGCCAAGACAAAAAACAAAACAGGGGGGGGGGACTTGATTTTTGTTATGTTTGAGTCACTCAGCATAAGAAAATGGCATGAACCATGGCAAAATGTGTAGAATTGTAGGAAACTTGCTTTAAAACGGCAACATTTGGTCTCTGCGGCCAAGAGGGGCTCAAAAATGTACCGTCGGTGACCGCGCCATTGGCCAAGCCCACTGGCCCCGTCACGCCCACCACCTAAGCCCCATTTTGATCCTGAAAAATCCCTGACATGGCTGCCAAGAGGCACTGACTCTGCAGAGGGAATGAACTCTGAGTTCAGCTCTGTGGTCACACACAAATGTACTTTAAAACTGTTCATAGATCCATTTAGAATCTTCCAATACACTGCTTCTTGTCTATAGGCTCCACTCACGTCAACACACACACCCACCGACCCACCCACCAAACCACATTCTGGGTTTGAGTCATTCTGGCCAACACCCAGACACACCCATCTCATGGCATATAATGTACACACACACACACACAACCTTCTGCAGACAGTGCTCATCTTTCCCTGACCAGACCCCTCTGGCCTCAAGCCCAGCCAGTGTGTGAGAGTTAGCAGATGAGGTCCTAAAGGTGAGATGCTGTTCACCCAGTTCATACTAACTGGCCCCATCTCGTATCAACTCTGCCTAACCTGGTTCTAGACCCTACACACTAGGGATGGTTAATCTCATATCACCTCTGCCTAACCTGGTTCTAGACCGTACACACTAGGGATGGTTAATCTCATATCAACTCTGCCTAACCTGGTTCTAGACCCTACACACTAGGGATGGTTAATCGAATATCACCTCTGCCTAACCTGGTTCTAGACCCTACACACTAGGGATGGTTAATCGAATATCAACTCTGCCTAACCTGGTTCTAGACCCTACACACTAGGGATGGTTAATCTCATATCAACTCTGCCTAACCTGGTTCTAGACCCTACACACTAGGGATGGTTAATCTCATATCAACTCTGCCTAACCTGGTTCTAGACCCTACACACTAGGGAAGGTTAATCGAATATCAGGATATACGAAAGGCGTTAGTATTCGATTACTTGATGTGTTCAGTTTGAAAAAAAAAAAATGGTATGCCTATTTTAACAATGAAAAAGCCTTGTCTAAATGTAATTATACTTGACATTGGCATGACATTTGAGATTCTTAATTTTACTTATAAAACAAACTTTTGAATATAGTGTTTCCAGAGGTGCGCTGCGCATATAGCCCTCCAGGCTACCCTGACAGTATGCAATTTTCCCCATTTCAAATAGCAATTACAGGTGAGTTTCCAAAAGACATGTAACAGAGCAATGTAGAACAGCCACCATAAAACCCCTTTGTAACAGAATCAGGTCTATCAGGGCGAAAATCAGACTTCTCTTTCGCTGTTGACAACTTGCCGAAGGAAAGCACACTGTCCGCCATGTGCATGTGTGTCATTCTGACTGTTTTTTAAAAATGTATTATTATTATTTTTTTTTTAGAATGACAATTCCCATCTTAATATATATTTTTTTTGCATAGAAAGTCTTGGGTGGACCACCTAAGTGTTTATTCGGGCCGCCTATGTGGAAAAAAAAGATTGTGGAAACAAGGGAGAATCTAAAACTCTAAAAATTATGCAGTTGATTATTTCTGTCATTGATTTTGTTATAATTTAACCTTTAACTACGCAACTCAGTTAAGAACAAATTCTTATTTATAATGACGGCGTCGCCCGGCCAAACCTTAACGATGGTGGGCCAATTGTGTGCCGCCGCCCTATGAGACTCCCAATCACCGAATTGCACGAAATGTGCTTTAAAAAAGCAAAATGTCACTGTGGACAACAGGAGCCTGTACATTTTTGGGTTGACAGCCTCACCATTGGCCACGCCCTTGACACACCCTGCTGACAGCAGGAATGTCCACAAGAGTTGTTGCCGGAGATTGTAATGTTAATTTCTCTATTATAAGCCGCCTCTAATGTCGTTTTAGAGAATTTGGAAGTACGTCCAACCGGCCTCACAACCGCAGACCACGTGTCACCACGCCAGCCTGGGACCTCCACATCCGGATTCTTCACCTGCGGGATGGTCTGAGACAAGCCACCCAGACAGCTGATGAAACTGGGTTTGCAAAATTGAAGAATCTTTGCACAAACTTCCAGAAACAGTCTCACCGGGGTCTTCACCAGACTGTAGTTCGGCATCGTAACAGGGAAAATGCTCACTGGCACGCTGGAGAAGTGGCAGACGTGTGGGTGAGCGGTTTGCTGATGTCAACGGTGTGAGCAGAGTGACCCATGGTGGCGGCCGGGGTGGGCAGGCAAACGCTACAGACAACCAACACATTTGATCTATGGCATTTTGAATGCAGAGATACCGTGATAAGATCCCGAGGCCCATTATCGTGCCATTCATCTGCCACTGTCGCCTCATGTTTCAGCATGATAACGCACAGCCCCATGTCACAAGGATTTGTACACAATTCCTGGAAGGTGAAAATGGCCTGCTTACTCAGATATACCACCCATTGAGCATGTTTGGGATGCTCTGGATGGACTTGTATGACAGCGTGTCGCAGTTCCCGCCAATATCACGCAACTCCGCACAGCCATTGAAGAGTGGGACAACATTCCACAGGCCAAAATCTAGTCTGATCAACTCGATGCGAAGGAGATGTGTCGCGCTGCATGAGGCAAATTTTATTTTACCTTTATTTAACTAGGCAAGACAGTTAAGAACAAATTCTTATTTTCAATGACGGCCTAGGAACAGTGGGTTAACTGCCTGTTCTGGGGCAGAACGACAGATTTGTACCTTGTCAGCTCGGGGATATGAACTTGCAACCTTTCACACCAGATACTGACTGGTTTTCTGATCCATGGCCCCACCTTTTTTTTTTAAGGTATCCGTGACCAACATATGTATAAATGTATTAGATTTGGGCCTAATGACTGATTTCCCTATATGAACTGTAACTCAGTAAAATCCATGTAATTGTTGAATGTTGCATTGATATTTTTATTCAGTATACATTTGACCGTCGTGCTTATCGGTCTATTTGCATAATAAGTGGAATTAAATTGCAGTGTGTGTATTCATTAGTCATCATATAGCCTGGTGGTTAGAGCATTGGACCAGTAACCGAAAGGTTGTTTGAACAAATCACCGAGCTGACAAGGTAAAAATCTGTTGTTCTGCCCCTGAACAAGGACGTTAACCCACTGTTCCTCGGTCGTCATTGTAAATAAGAATTTGTTCTTAACTGACTTGCATAGTTAAAAAAAAGGTACAATAAAAAATGACTTATACAACTATAACACGCGCAAATCATACACAGCCCCCTTTTGCGCAGGATTTCTCCTGCAGCTGCTCAGCTGATTGGCTGCTGGACTAAAACATGCTTTTATAAGCCCATTTATTGAGCAACAATTGTAAATGCAAACATGTTTAAAAACAGTTGTGTTGCATGATTAAAAATAGTTACTATTTTCATTTCTCAACTGGAAGGCTAATTGAAGCGCACCTCCCATTCAAGTGCTGTCAACAGGCTCTCGGCGCATCACCATCACTTTACAAAAGCCTACTTAATGATCTGAAACCTGCATGTTTTAATACATATTACGAGGCATGTCTTACCTTGCTTCAAATTAGCCTATAGGCAAATACGACCATGGAAACACGGAGGCAATTATTTTATAAGGACTTCATAGTCGGCGTGTGAGTTTCAAGTTTGGGGAAGCTTACAATTTATCCTACCATGTCTACTGATCTGCATGCCAGTTATATTCTATATGTACATTTTCATGGAACAGTTATTTCATTAATAACTTATTTCAAAATAATTGTCATGTGGTTAATACACTGATCACCAGCCTCTGCCATATGGACATATTGATACACCGTGATCACCAGCCTCTGCCATATGGACACATTGATACACCGTGATCTATTGGCGGCTAAAACGAGCGCATGAAACTCGGCCTATATGCCAAAAACTTCCATTGTCAACAACACCGACAAAAAGTAGAAAATGATCAATTCAGGTCCTTTCAAATGTAATTCATCTCAACTCAGCCTGTCTGCCTCACTTTCTATGTCTTGAGCTGCTCTTTTTTATCAATTCCCCATTACATACGTTTACCACCAGTGACAAATGTAATGTGGAATTGATCAAAATAATAAACAAAAGGGAAAACAATTCACACAACGAAACGATGAATGTGCAAGAATTGACAGGAGACAGCTGAGCCGTTCTGGCGAGAAACGCACCTATATCTTCGCCACACCCCTCTCCTCGTCTCAATTTTTTATTATACTCAAGACACATCTTCGCACATATTTCAGATGTTTTCCACTGATGGCTGTAACTCAATAATCAGCAAGGCCTATTGCCACGTGCTCTGGCCAAATTACACAATTCCCAAATAGGCATAGGTCTACAAGCTTGTGATTTTAAACAATCCACAGCTACAGTGGGGCAAAAAAAGTATTTCGTCAGCCACCAATTGTGCAAGTTCTCCCACTTAAAAAGATGAGGCCTGTAATCTTCATCATAGGTACACTTCAACTATGACAGACAAAATGAGAAAAAAAATCCAGAAAATCACATTGTAGGATTTTTTATGAATTTATTTGCAAATTATGGTGGAAAATAATGTTTACACCTTTTTTTTTAAAAACACAATATGTCCGCCTTTGTACGTATACGCAGTATGGGCACACTCATTCAAGGGATTTTCTTTTTTACACTTGGTAGAATAATAGAGAAGAAATAAAAACTATGAAATAACATATGGAATCATGTAGTAGCCAAAAAAGTAATTTACAAATATATTTTATATTTCAGATTCTTCAAATAGCCACCCTTTGCCTTGATGACAACTTTGCACACTCGGCATTCTCTCAACCAGCTTCATGAGATAGTCACCTGGAATGCATTTCAATAAACAGGTGTGTGAAATGTCTTTCCTCAAAGTGTTTGAGTCAATGAGTTCCGTTGTGACATGATCGGTGTGGTATACAGAAGATAGCCCTATTTGGTAAAAGACCAAGTCCATATTATGGCAAGGACAGCTTAAATAAGCAAACAGATATGAAGGTCAGTCAATCTGAAAAATACCTAGAATTTTGAAAGTTTCTCCAACTGCTATGATGAAACTGGCTCTCATGAGGATCACCACGGGAAAGGAAGACCCAGAGGTACCTCTGCTACAGAGCATAAGTTCATTAGAGTTATTTGCAGCCCAAATAAATGCTTCAAAGTTCAACAGTTCAGAATAGACTGCTTGAATCAGGCCTTCATGGTCAAAATGCTGCAAAGAAACCACTACTAAAGGACACCAGTAAAAAGAAGGGACTTGCCAAGAAACACAAGCAATGGACATTAGACTGGTGGAAATCTGTCCTTTGGTCTGATGAGTCCAACCGCCGTGTCTTTGTGAGACACAGAGTAGGTGAACGAATGATCTCCACATGTGGTTCCCACCGTGAAGCATGGAGAAGGTGTGATGGTGCTTTGCTGGTAACACTGTCAGTGATTTATAGGACAATGACCCAACACACCTCCAGGCTGTGTAAGGTATATTTGACCAAGAGGGAGAGTGATGGAGTGCTGCATCAGATGACCTGGCCTCCACAATCACTCGACTTCAACCCAATTGAGATGGTTTGGGATGATTTGGACCTCAGAGTGAAGGGAAAGCAGGAAACAAGTGCTCAGCATATGTGGGAACTCCTTCAAGACTGGTTGAGAGATTTCCAAGACTGTGCAAAGCTGTCATCAAGGCAAAGGGTGTCTACTTTGAAGAATCTCAAATGTATTTTGATTTGTTTAACATTTTTTTTTAGTAACTACATGATTCCATCTGTTTTGTTTTGATGTCTTCACTATAATTCCCCAATGTAGAAAAGAGTAAAAAAAAAAAAAGAATAACCCTGGAATGAGTAGGTGTGTCCAAACTGTTGACTGGTTCATCTTACTCTCAGAATGGGTGGAAACCTATCCAGTCGAATTAGATCTTACAGCCCAGCACCAACACACCTGATTCAGCTAACCGAGATCTTGATGGGAGTTGATTAGTGGAACCAATCATGTCTGTTAATGCTGGTCTGGAACTAATACCTGCACACACTGTATCTCTACAGGACCAGGTGAGAAGATAAGTGTCTGTTCAGAGTCTAACATTTTGGTTTCAGAACATTTGGTTACATTCGGCCTGAACACGACCCTGTACTGAACCTTTCATCCTCTCACTCCATTTCCCTGCCTTGTCTCTTCTCGCTATATTCTCCATCTTAGTTCCAGTAGTGATAAAGAGAGGGCTGTGTCAATGCTAAACGTCTGTCCAAGTTCACATAACAGTCATCCACCCAAGAGTCACTGCATATTTCTTGTGTTTTTATCTTATTTAACTCTGCATCATTAGGAAAGAGCTTGTAAGTAAGCATTTCACTGTAAGGTCTACCTACACCTGTTGTATTCACTGCATGTGACAAATACATTATTTGAATCACTACTCTGTGTATATCTTTATATACCTGAAGAATTGATAGGGGGTCAGAGTCTAGGTGACTTTACACAATCTGGGTCAGCAGGTGACAGACCTCGCCCACTGCCCCTGTCAAGGGTCACCCCAGAATGCCACACACACCCCACCTGGCCCACTGCTACACCGACGCCAAACCACAGAGGCCCTGCTCTAGCTGTGCAGTAGCAGGGGTTTGTAGCATGGTGAATGGACCAGTCCTGGGTTAAGATTCTACCATTGGTGGGTGAAACTATAAAGCTACATTTATGGTAGTATTCTAAATCACCCAGACTGGCCATCACAGACCACTAGCATTGATTTAGTTAACTAGTTGGATAGTTATCTAACTGTAGTCAATGGTTAACGTTAGTTAGCCAAATGCCAGTATGTGTCGGAGTTAAAAAATATGCGATGCTAATTTAACGCAGCAAAATGTGGAGTGGGGGAGGCGATTATATAATTAACTGTGCTAATAATATTACATTTGATCCGATTAGGTTAAACGCGTTAAACACAACTGCCAACAAACCAAACGATACAGTTAACTGGCAAGGTGTCACCTGCAAAATAGGTGGCTAACGTTAGTTCCTCTAAATTGTTGGCAAAACAATGACATTTCCCAGCCCACGCACGGAATTGGAAAACAATTGATGCACCTTTTAGACGACGTTGACAGTCAAACGCACGTAGCCAAAAGCAGCTAACGTGCAAGCTAATGTTAGCTGCTACCCAAACTAACGTTACACAACAGCATGCGAGAATCAATAGAGTAGCTATCTCTGCGATAACGTCAGATAGCAAAATGCTAATAGGCCATGCTAGGCTAACGTTAGCAAGCTAACCAACAACGATTGCTCCACCAGCTAAACCTCTTCACTTATACTTACGTTTCCAACTGTAAAACGAATGTAGATGTTTTTGAGGTCCCTGTGTAGTGGGTATTTTCGTGGTGATGTGTCGAGCTAGCTGACGTTCTTGTTGTGTTTCCTTATTTGACAAAACAAAATCGGCGAGTTTGGCCTCAGATGAGTGGCGATAATTCCTTTCTCGGCGGTTCCCTGTTCGGATGGCGTAGGTTTTTACGCATGTTTGATACTAACTAAGTTTGTCACATCAAGCGAAAAAAAATATATATTCTGTACGTTTCTACACAAATATGGGCAGTCAGTAATAGTTAGCTAGCTATAATAGACAACACAGACGAATCTCGCACTTTCGTCCTTTGGGTGCTGAACAAGAGGAGGTGCTATTTTCGATATTCGTTCGCTGATTGGTCAAAAATTCTCGAGGACGCTAACACTGATTTGTTGAAATCACTCTCAATCAGTTCTGCCCCCCCCGTTCAAATCTGCCGTTTCATTGGTTGTTGTGTGTTCCTCTAACATTCTGACGTTTCGCAAAGTTGCGCTCGTTTTCCCCGATGGCGTGTCCTGAGATCCGCAGATGAGTTTAGGGGTCAGTTACAACAAAACATTAGTTTTTAGTTAAACGAGATTAACAAATGTATAATAAAAAAACACACAACTCCACACTACAAATTCTCCAGTGTTAAAAAAACCACTAAATTAAAACTGAGAGTGCTAAATCAACACAAAGTGTGGAGCCTGTGGACCCATAGATACCGAAACAGTGTTAAATGAACATACTGCTTAGTGTAAAGCCTTATTCAAATACTTCCCAGAATGCCTTGCCTTTGTGGACCCAAGAAGAGTAGCTGTTGCATGTGCAGCAGCTAATGGGATCCTAGTAAACTACATTTCCCGGCATTTGGAGTAAATTGTAGTTACCACGGTTTCCACTAGACAGCACAGCCACAAAGTCAAACTTGCATATGTCGTAAAAAAAACGGGGGAAAAAACGAGGTTAGTGTTAAGCATAAGGTTAGAAGCGTGGTTAAGATTATGGTTAACACTAGGGTTAGGTTTAAAATCACATTTTAAGAAGATTCAAGAAGATTTTAGAAGATTTTAAGAAGAACTGTAGAAATAGGTGGGGGTTGTTTATGGCTTTGTGTCTGTGGTAGTTAGTGACGACCACTTACTGTATTTGTTAGTGACAGAGCCATGGTTATTACATTAATTCATTTTCAGTCCTATGAACTTCACCAAGTGAGATCCCAAGCGAAAATGTTATCATAAAAATATATGTTTAACACAATAACATCTGAATTTCATGAGGCCTTATTTTGAGGGCCTAGTTTTTCTTTATGTATTTAACTAGTAAAGTCTGTTATGAACTAATTATTATTTACAATGACAGCCTACCCCAGCCAAACCCTAACAATTGTGCACCACCCTATGGGACTCCCAATCACAGCCAGTTGTGATACAGGAAATCAAACTAGGGTATGTAGTGATGCCTCGAGCACTGAGATGCAGTACCTTAGACCACCTGCGCCATTCTAATCCAGAGGCCTGAAACGCATAAATATCACTTTGAACCAAAACCACACCCATCGTTATCATATTTCCCAGCATGCTCTATTGCAGGTAGATTTTTTGAATTGTTTGTTTCAATAGCTATGTTAAATCCTGTCTAATATCTAATTAATCTTACGTTACTCAAATATAAATTACAACAATTTTCTAAACTAATTCAATATGTTACTGGGATTTATGTTACTGAAATGTTTGTTCCAGTTCAGATGCTTTACGTAGGCTCATCACTGAGTCTTGCGGCCGGAGGGGGTTTGAATATGGAGGATGAGGACAGGAGGTTGATACGCGTCAAGTACAAAAGTGGAAATTCGCAGCTTGTAAGATAGCAGAAAAGTTGAAGAAACAAGAAAAACCTGTGACAAGAGAAGTTATTGAGAAAGAGAAGCAAAAAAAAAACGAAATTGCGCTACAGCAGTTCGGATGTTGAAACTGACAAGAGGAAGGTGGTGGCAGGTTGGAGGGAACAAGGAAAAAACCTCAGCAAATCAAATGTATTTATAAAGCCCTTTTTACGTCAGTAGATGTCACAAAGTGCTTATACAGAAAGAGTTGTTGGGTGTCAAGTACAAAAATGGAAATCCGTACTTTAGTAGCTCAGAGAATGAATCTGATGAAAGTGACATAGAGTTTGAAGGAGTTGAAGAGAGAGAGGTTGACATTTTTTTATGGAGGAACAAATTCGGATTCGGAGCAGCAAGGTGTGGAGGTTGATATCTTTGTCAAGATGGGACGAAACGAAAGGATGGCAAAGATGATTTTGGCCCAGTGGGAGTGAGATTCTGGGGAGAAAATGTTTCCTTGCCTTCTGACTGGTCCTTATCTGGTGTCCTGTTGGGTGGGGACTGTTGGGGACTGTTGAGTCAATGAAAGTACCTCGAAGTGGACTCAGTATTATACACTGCTCAAAAAAATAAAGGGAACACTAAAATAACACATCCTAGATCTGAATGAATGAAACATTCTTATTAAATACTTTTTTCTTTACATAGTTGAATGTGCTGACAACAAAATCACACAAAAATGATCAATGGAAATCAAATTTATCAACCCATGGAGGTCTGGATTTGGAGTCACTCAAAATTAAAGTGTAAAACCACACTACAGGCTGATCCAACTTTGATGTAATGTCCTTAAAACAAGTCAAAATGAGGCTCAGTAGTGTGTGTGGCCTCCACGTGCCTGTATGACCTCCCTACAACGCCTGGGCATGCTCCTGATGAGGTGGCGGATGGTCTCCTGAGGGATCTCCTCCCAGACCTGGACTAAAGCATCCGCCAACTCCTGGACAGTCTGTGGTGCAATGTGGCGTTGGTGGATGGAGCGAGACATGATATCCCAGATGTGCTCAATTGGATTCAGGTCTGGGGAACAGGCGGGCCAGTCCCTAGCATCAATGCCTTCCACTTGCAGGAACTGCTGACACACTCCAGCCACATGAGGTCTAGCATTGTCTTGCATTAGGAGGAACCCAGGGCCAACCGCACCAGAATATGGTCTCACAAGGGGTCTGAGGATCTCATCTCGGTACCTAATGGCAGTCAGGCTACCTCTGGCGAGCACATGAAGGGCTGTGCGGCCCCCCAAAGAAATGCCACCCCACACCATGACTGACCCACCGCCAAACCGGTCATGCTGGAGGATGTTGCAGGCAGCAGAACATTCTCCACGGCGTCTCCAGACTCTGTCACGTCTGTCACATGTGCTCAGTGTGAACCTGCTTTCATCTGTGAAGAGCACAGGGCGCCAGTGGCGAATTTGCCAATCTTGGTATTCTCTGGCAAATGCCAAACGTCCTGCACGGTGTTGGGCTGTAAGCACAACCCCCACCTGTGGACGTCGGGCCCTCATACCACCCTCATGGAGTCTGTTTCTGACCGTTTGAGCAGACACATGCACATTTGTGGCCTGCTGGAGGTAATTTTGCAGGGCTCTGGCAGTGCTCCTCTTTGCACAAAGGCGGAGGTAGCGCTCCTGCTGCTGGGTTGTTGCCCTCCTACGGCCTCCTCCACGTCTCCTGATGTACTGGCCTGTCTCCTGGTAGCGCCTCAATTACGCTGACAGACACAGCAAACCTTCTTGCCACAGCAGGCATTGATGAGCTGCACTACCTGAGCCACTTGTGTGGGTTGTAGACTCCGTCTCATGCTACCATTAGAGTGAAAGCACCGCCAGCATTCAAAAGTGACCAAAACATCAGCCAGGAAGCATAGGAACTGAGAAGTGGTCTGTGGTCACCACCTGCAGAACCACTCCTTTATTGGGGGTGTCTTGCTAATTGTCTATAATTTCCACCTGTTGTCTATTCCATTTGCACAACAGCATGTGAAATGTATTGTCAATCAGTGTTGCTTCCTAAGTGGACAGTTTGAGTTCACAGAAGTGTGATTGACTTGGAGTTACATGGTGTTGTTTAAGTGTTCCCTTTATTCTTTTTGAGCAGTGTATTTTGCTTTCCTTCCATCCAGAGAGAGCGGGCGCTCCTTAACTGTGACTTGCTTTGCTCTCCGGAGCAGGGCGCCGTTGAAGGGAATGATAACTGGGGTGATGGTAAGTGTTGGAGAGGATCAACCGAAATTGATGATTTTGTTACGTTACAGCCTAATTTAAAACTTTTTTATTTTGCATTTATTTAACTTGGCAAGTCAGTTCACTGACTTATGGTACTTATGGTACTGTAAGCTGCTGTTGTATTTGGCACATGTGGCAAATAAAATTTGATTTGATGGACTTACTTACAATGACGGCTTACCCCTAATTTCAGGAAGTTATCAGAATTTTGCAGCCCTACCTGTAAATCACATTATGCTGAGGAGACTACCGAATGCGTTTAAACTGGAACCTTTATTCAGTAACTGGTGCAAAAATTCAAACTAACTGATTGGATTAGTATATACAACTCTATGTTATTTATATTTGTGTAGCATAAGATTAATCTATCAATCAATGCACAAACATAGATATTAAAACAAACATTTCAAAAAATCAACCTGCATTATAGCATGCTGGGAAATATGACAATGATGGCCGTGATTTTGGTTCAGCGTGATGTGTCTGAGTTTCAGACCCCTGTATTAGGGTAAAAGTAGGCCTTATGAAATACTTATGGTACTGTGTTAAATATACATGTTTTATTATAAGATGTTTGCTTAGGATCTCACTTGGGGAACTCCATAGGACTGAAAATGAATGAAAGCAATAACCATGTGTCTGTTACCAGTGGAGGCTGGTGGGATGAGCTATAGGAGGAGGAGCTCATTGTAATGTCTGGAATGGAATATATGGAATGGTATCAAACATGTAAAACCAACTCCAATATTTTCTCTCGCCAGCTTCCTCTGTCCATCACTAACAAAAAAAGTAATGGGTGGTAACTCTACAATTTACTCGAAAGGCAAGGCACTCTGGGAAATATTTAAATAAGGCCTTACTCTAAGCAGTGTGTTAATTTAACACTGTTCCGATGTCTATATGGGTCCACAGACAACACTTTCAGTGTTGATTTAATACTCTGTGTTAAGTTTGTTTTTTTTTAACACAGGAGAATTTGCTGTGCACCCTAAACCTAACCCCTAAGCTTAAAATAGCCTTTATCCTCATGGGGATGTGAGAAATGTCCCCACAAGGCAGAATTTTCCTTGTCTTACTATCCTTGTGGGGACTTTTGGGGATTTTAGGTCCTCACAAGGATAGTAGAACCAACCCACACACACAAATCAAATCAAACTTTTTGTCACATGCGCCGAATACAACAAGTGTAGACTTTACCTTGAAATGCTTACTTACAATCCCTTAACCAGTGTGCGGGGGTGCAGGTTAGTTGAGGTAATTTGTACATGTAGGTAGGGGTGAAGTGCCTTTTGGTCCTAGACTTGGCGCTCCGGTACCACTTGCCGTGCGGTAGCAGAGAAAACAGTCTATGACTTCGGTGACTGGAGTCTCTGACAATTTTATGGTCTTTCCTCTGACACTACCTAGTATATAGGTCCGTCCTGGATGGCAGGAAGCTTGGCCCCAGTGATGAACTGGGCCATACGCACTACCCTCTGTAGCGCCTTACGGTCAGATGCCGAGCAGTTGCCATACCAGGCGGTGATGCAACCAGGATGTTCTCGATGGTGCAGCTGTATGATAGGCAGTGCAGATAGACAGTCTGAGGTCTTTAGGATTAATATCAGAGATTACCCCTCCGTGTAAGACTCAGGGGAGCTTGTTGTCATGTAGTGTTTCTTGGTGTTTTCCAGCAGGATTAATATCAGTGTTATTATGAACAACTCATCAGATACCACAGCAGCTTTTGCCGAGGCCAACAAGCATTGTGACACACAGCCACAGGCCAGTGTGGAGTGGGTATTTCATTTGCTGAAATGTAGGATTATCATTGATAGAATTCAATCATTCTTCTCTGATCTCAGGATGTTCAATCTCAGTTTACCCCCCAAACAGACACAGACAAACACACACACACACAAGCTCCGGGTCAGCTGTGGGGTTAGGGGTGTGTGTGTATGTCTGTACAGTGCATTCGGAAAGTATTCAGGCTCATTTTGTAACGTTACGTCCTTATTCTAAATTGGATTAAATAGTTTTTTCCCCCTCGTCAATCTACACACAATACCCCATAATGACAAAGAAAAAACTGAAATATCTCTTTTTAATAAGTATTCCAACCTTTTACGAAGGACTCTGTTGAAGCACCTTTAGCAGCAATTAGATCCTCGAGTTTCCTTGTGAATGACGATACAAGCTTGGTAAACCTGTACTTGGGGAGTTTCTCCCACTCTGCAGATCCTCTCAAGCTCGGTCAGGTTGGATGGGGAGCGTTGCTGCACAGCTATGTTGAGGTCTCTCTAGAGATGTTCAATCGGGTTCAAGTTCGGGCTCTGGCTGGGCCACTCAAGGACATTGTCCAGAAGCCGTTCCTGTGTTTTCTTGGTTCTAGAAACATCTCAAGATGATCAATGGAAACAAGATGCATCTGAGCTCAATTTCGAGTCTCATAGCAAAGGGTCTGAAATCTTGTGTAAATAAGGGATTTCTTTTTTTTCTTTAATATATTTGTAAACATTTCTAAAAACCAGTTTTTGCTTTGTCATTATGGGGTATTGTGTGTAGACTGCTGAGGAAAAGGTTTTATGTAATCCATTTTAGAGTAAGGCTGTAACGTAACAAAATGTGGAACAAGTCGAGGGGTATGAATACTTTCTGATGGCACCGTATGCATTTATGTATGTAAGTACAGTACCAGGCAAAAGTTTTAGAACACCTACTCATTCAAGATTATTTATTTATTTTTTACTATTTTCTACATTGTTGAATTAATAGTGAAGACATGCCAATATTGTGCAAAGCTGTCATCAAGGCAAAGGGTGGCTACTTGGAAGAAAGTCAAATATAACATATATTTTGATTTGTTAACACTTTTTTTGGTTACTACATGATTCCATATGTGTTATTTCATAGTTTTGATGTCTTCCCTATTATTCTACACTGTAGAAAATAGTACAAATAAAGAAAACCCCTTGAATGAGCAGGTGTGGGGGGGTAGCGATGTGCTGCCCTCTGGTGGAGAAGAACAGGTTTGCATTGTTATGATTATGAAACACGCGTTTCTTTTTTTTCTTTTTATTTATTTAACCTTCATTTAACTAGGCAAGTTATACTTTCATTACGACAGAATTATTTATTCACAATGGGAAAAAATCCCTAACTTCCGCAGCAGTAAATCAATGTTTCCTTTTTACCTTAAAGTAATATATTTCCAACCGGTAGAGAGACCATCTACAACTCTCAGTTGCAACAATCCTAATATAAGCAGAAAATGTTCATCGTTTTCTCTCCTGTTTACAAGTAGGGTGTGCTGTTGAGCAGCAGTTGAAGAGGTATTTGGTATTAATGTCTATGATTTAAACACGGACAGACCCAAAACTTCAGCCTTCATCCCTTTTGGGTTGTAAAATTAGTACAAGCAATAGATCAGTCAGAGCAGAAGTTGTGTATTCTACAGATGAGATGAGCACTTACAAATTGAATTAACCCTTACAAATAAAGAGAGCCGTTTTGAAACTCCAGTATTTGCAACATAGTACAGTCGTTTTCAGTACGGGAAAGTCCAGTTGCAGGTACGCCGAATACTGCAGCATCAATTTTTAATTTTACTCATTTATTTAACCAGGTAGGCCAGTTCTCATTTACAACTGCGACCTGGCCAAGATAAAGCAAAGCAGTGCGACAAAAACAACAACACAGAGTTACACATGGAATAAACAAACGTACAATCAATAACACAATAGACAAATCGGTATACAGTGTGTGCAAATGTAGTGAGGAGGTAAGCAAAAGAATAGGCCATAGAGGCGAAGTAATTACAATTTAGCAATTAACACTGGCGTGATAGATATGTAGGTAGAAATACTGGTATGCAAAAGTGCAGATGATACACCGCTGTAGCGTGTACTTTAAGTCTTTTAACAACTTCTTCTCTGCGGTTCGGTAACCGAGCACCGTTAAAAACGCTCGGCTCCAGGTGAGGGCGTTAGATCCGCCCACTATCTATTGCCTAGCCTTGGGGAAATGTCGACGTTTTCTGTCATTTTTCCTTTTCTACCTTTTTTCCTATTTCTAACAACTTGGTCGCTTGCAGCTAATTGTATCGACATGTCTGACTGACTGGGACGTATGTAGTGAACTTACTGCAGAGGCGAGCAACAAGGGAGAGAAAAACGTTACCAAGAGGAGTATACAGAATAGAGAATGCTGGTTCAGAAAAGAGAAGAGGTTAATGGGGATTAAAAGCTAAAAACGATTTTCTAATAATATGTTTGCTCTTTCTTTCTAAATACCTAATGTCCTCTGTAATGACAGGGACCGATGGTGCACCACCGTGGGGCTTGATGGATCAGCCCTACCACCCACTAAGCACACTGTAGAGACAGGGTGCATTTTGTGTATTAGGCTACTGTTCATTTCCCAGTATGCTGGGGCAAAGATGATTCTCATATCCCATTTCGTCTGTGGTTGAGGGGTTCTTATTGAAATGCCTCTGTTAACAATAGGCCTTGTATTGTATGCCCACGGTCTGTGTCCCGTATTGTGTAGTATCATTCACTGGATATCGGTATGGAGTTTCTTTATGTGTGAGAATGAGACTGGAACAGTCTGCCATTAAATCTGTGTTGAAGGCTGGGAGGCATAATATGAGAAATCACCCTGCATGAAATAACACATAAATCAATGGGAGGGGGAGGGGGAGGTGGTGTATTTGTTTTATGTTATGGTCTCACCCAAACAACCCAAGCATAAACACACAGAAATATTAGTTATATCTTTCTCATACAAACAGACACACACCTATACTTGTTGTGCTTTCAAATCGCAAACACACACAGACACATCCCTGCTGTGTGCTGTAATCTTCAGCGTGTGATTAGTGCTCTGAGCAGAGTCTTCAGTCTTCTCTGGTTCGTGTTTATTATTGTGTTTCCATGGGATATTTACAACGTCATTCCGATATAAAATACCCAAACCTGAAAACCCAGCCCCCATCCAACATAACAAACAGTCACACACACACACACATATGCACGCACACACATACTGATCCCTGGGACTAGGAGTGTTGAATTAATTCAAGCTTCGGGCCCTCTGAAGGAAAGGACACAAGGAGATACGGAGAGAAGATGAGGAGACAAGTAGAGGAAACTGTGTTGTTTTTAATCCGCATATTTCATATTTCAACACGTGACATTCATGAACACCAACATAAACACATCAGGAGGCTTGACCTCAGTGGCATGCTACAGCAGGGGGCGTCCTAAATAGCCCCTTATTCCCTTGGGCACTAGATGGCTCTGGCCAAAAGTTGTGCCCTACACAGGGAATAGGATACCAAATCAGATTAGATCTGTCATGAAAGTCCCAGGTTCCGTTGAGAAGAGAGGAAGTGTTCTGCCTATAGCAGTGCTAGGTAGAGCATAAAATATAATGTCTAGACTGTACAGAGTTGCAATCGGTATAGTAATATACAATGAGCGTATTTCTATGTTGTTGACTCAGAAGTTAAGAGTGTCGTGGAACTGTAGGATACATAATGAGGCAGTTATCTAGTTAGTGATCCGATCCCTTTAACCATCTAGTTTGTGATCAAACCATCCCTGTAAATCCAGCCGATCTGGTTAGTTGATATCAGGTTTGACCTCTCTGACAAACCGAGGATTGCTCACAACCACCAGTCACTGACATGCAGTAGGTACTGAAGAAGAAAAAACATAATCAAGGTCACACACTCACTGGTTTTCTGTCCCAGGGGAGTTGGATCTGTACAGGTGGGAACCCCTTTATGTCTGTCTCCACGGCAACGAAGCACATCCCTTCCTGCCGAGGTGAAGGGTCAGATTCCGAAGAGTTCAGAGGTTCACTGTTTTTTAAACATTTTGGGGCGTTGGGGAGGGCGGGGGCTGGGTGAAACTAGGATTAGGGTCTTGCATGTCGAGCTGAGCATAGGCAGGGGACAGGTATGGGAGGGAGATAGGGTCAGGGGTCAGTCGTGGATGACAATGGGTCCCCTCATCCGGAGGCTGGGGTGGGGGTGTGGAAGGGCGAGGAGCGGCCCCTGTGGTGGTGCCTGGGATGCCCTGCGCAGGGTGATCTGCTCACAGGGCTGTCGACAGGCGCGCCTCAGCTGGGACCGAGACAGCAGCCGCCTGACCCTCCTGGAGAGACAGGACACGACATCAGGTGGACTGGACATGACATCAGAGGGGAACTCAACAGAACATTAGAACACTGTTAACACATTGGGATAGACAGAGAGAGAAATGAAGTAAAGGGCTGTTGTTCGAGGGAGTCGATTACTGCAGCAGCATCTCTCACACACTCTCACTCACTCAGTCACTCACTCACTCACTCAGTCACTCACTCACTCACTCACTCACTCACTCACTCACTCACTCACTTAGGGTTGTTTATCATTTCTCTGAACAGAAAAACATATCAATTACCTCCAGTACAACGCTGGGATTGAATTAGTGCAGGCTAATATAGACACTGTGTGTGAGAGTGTACCACAGGAGGTTGGTGGCACTTTAATTGGGGTGGATGGGCTTGTGGTAATGGCTAGAGCGGAATGAGTGGAATGGTGCTCAAATACGTCACATGGTTTCATTGTGCTTGATGCCATTCCATTTGCTCCGTTCCAGCCGTTACTGTGAGCCGTCCTGCCCTCAGCAGCCTCATGTGGCGTGTACGTGCATATTGTGTTGTTTAGGCCATTGTGTTTTACCGCATCAAGAAAAGAGAGAGAGGGAGATGGAGAGAGAGAGAGAGATGGGTCCTGAGGGCTGTCCTGTGAATGACTGAGTGTTTATTATAAAGAGTGATGACTGTAATAGAGCTTCTCTGTGTGATATAATCTGTAATATTGATCACTCCATCTAGTGGGGCAGGACCAGTCACAGAGTCATGGGAAATGTATGAGTGTGAAAGGACCTTTTGCTGAATGTATTATTTCATAGTCTCGGAAGTCCCAGACCAGGGAAACAGCACGAGGTCTGTGGAACATGGTGGATTTTCTCGGTTACTTCGAAAAGGAATATTTTTTTGGGCGGGCTTAAAATGTGAGCAGGAATTGTGCTCAAAAATGATCTCGGTAACATGACAGAGGCGGACCCAAGGCCCGACGCAGATAGCTAGGCTAATTATAGTGGTTGTAAGCTTGTAACACTATGGTTAGCTGTCATGGCGCAAACTACTCACTTGAGAAATACACTAATTGAAAACATTATCCGCGAGCTCCATCTAGCTAGCTACCAATTTTGCGTCCGGCGGGGATGTTTACGCCAGGGCCCTAACGCATAAGGCTCGGGACAGATTTTTACCAGTCCATTTCCCGCCTAGCCCAACCTATGCTTCTACCTGTGCATGCGTATAGGTCGGAACATTATTCATGGACACTAATCTCTACCTGCTAAGAAACACACACACACACACACACACACACACACACACACACACACACACACACACACACACAGCCGTGGGAAGTAGTTTTGGGGTGCTGCGTTTTAATATTTGTAGATTATTTTGCCCGCACTACAGACACTGTAGGTCTGCTAATACAGCACTATTAAAGGCTCATTGCACTCATTTTGTGAAAATATTTACTTGGGGAAAATTGGTATTTATTATTATTTGTATGTATTTTTTCTTTTTCAGGGGGTGCACCCCTACTTCTCACAGCTATGGTCACACACCACCAGCCTGACCTCTATCTGAGCTCTGATTGGTTCTAATAAAGAATAGAGCATCTACATCATCTGTCGTTAGTGTCAGTCAGCCAAACAGATGAGACACATTAGCATATTCTATTCCTGTGATTCTGGGAAGATGAAGTCTCCTGACACACACACACACACACACACACACACACACACACACACGGATGTAAGTGGATGCTCCAGTAATGCAGTAATGATATTTCCACTGAAACCTGGTCAATCTCAGACAGTTAGTCTGAAATAACCCTTCATCCCGGGAAGCCGGGGGGTGATGCGGGTGGCAATGGTTCATGGACACAGTGAGTGTGTGTATGTTTGTGTGTGAGTGCATTATCAAGTTGACTGGACTGTACGCTGCACAAGTGAGAAAACAGACTCCACAGGTAACCCAGGTCATGTGTGTGTGTGCATGTGTGTGTGTGTGTGTGTGTGTGTGTGTGTGTGTGTGTGTGTGTGTGTGTGTGTGTGTGCGGGGTGGGGGGGCTTACCGTGAACAGTTGTGTAAGGGCTGCAGCACTGAAATGAGACAAGCAGCCAGTCACTGACAGGAAGGGAAGCACACGCCGACCCACGATGCAACAGGGCACAAGAGGTCAGGGGTCAGGGTCTGTATTCCCAAAAGCGTCTCAGAGCAGGAGTGATAGAGCAGGATTTTATGGAACTGATCCTGGATCAGCACTTCTACTCTGAGACACTTATTGAATACAGACCCAGGTGTTGTGCACATTAAGAGTCATTACATCATGTGAGTGTGTTTTGTATGAGATGAGATTATTTGGTTACCTGTGGAGTCCCATTCATCAGCTTGACAGTGGCCTCAGTCTCAATCCTGTTTACAACCCTGCAGTTGTCTCCTTGTTAGTCCCCTATAAAATATGTTCAACTAACCCTTACCCTAGCAAGTTGTTGCATAGCAAAACTATATCTAAAGACTAATTGGCCCAGTTTGCTCACTCAACTCCTGATGAATCTCAACCCACAGCAGTGATCTGCTTATTAATTACATTTCTACACGCTGATCTCTAGAATTCTATTTCTGTGCTTGGTGAGTCAGGGTTGTCGAAGCTTGTTAGGACACAGCTGCTTCAGCCCAGTCAGCTGTCAGTCACAAGCATAATAAGCCATCACTCTCCAATCACACGCAAGACGGTCTCACGCATCATCAAGCCAGTTGCCAATCAAAGGCCACCCCTACCTGGTCTCCCGGGAGACAAAGAAGAAGCTGTCATCGGGGGCATCGATCAAGTTTGGGCGTCTCTTCCTAATCATGACTCCGCCCCTAGCACTGCCCCTGGTCCCCCCGCCTCCACTGCTACGGCCGTTCTGCTGGGAAGAGCCAATCACAAACAATTACTCCAGAACGAGAAAATCAAATACGAGCACCTCATGATTATCCAATAAAAAAAACTGCCATGCTTAATGATGTAATATTGTAGAGTCAACCTTAAATGTCTGTATTTGAAGTCTATGGTTGGTCTACGGGCAGATTGGTATATTGTGATGTGGTCAGCTGACATGTTAAACACCTATCCTGGCGATTTGAGATCTATCATGCGTCTACAATGTTGTCAGGCAGGAACACCACATTTAAAGTCCTGTGTTTAGTAAAATAAACTGTTACTCACCACTGGTACCGTTGTCTGGCCTGGGTTTTCTACAGAAGGACACAGGAGACAACATGATAGAGATTAGTTGGAGTGTGTGTGATTGTAGGTGTGTGTGCAAGTGTGTGTGTGTGTGTGTACCTGGGCGTTTCTCTGGCTCGGCTCTGGTGTGGTGGTGGAAGCTGCGTTTACCCAGAAGGCCATGGGGACCGTGAGGGAGAGAAGAGAGGAGGCGGCGAGGGGGAGGGGCTTGCAGGCCAAGGGTTCGGTGAGAACGGGGGGCGTGTATCGCGGGGCGGGACTCTGGAACACATAGCATCACATGTTTGACCACCCATATTACTCAGTTTTTTTCTATTTGTTGTCATAAGAGAATGTCATTCCTTGGAGACTACTCTTATGTCATACAAACACGTATTTGCTCCATTGTTTAGGCATTGCGTGTGTTACCCAGGAACTGCAGGACGCTGGTCAGGGTGCTCCTCTGGGTGGTCCGGATTCTGGGCGGTCGCCCGACTTGCCCCTCCGACAGCCGCAACATATCTAGACCAATCACCACACAGCAGCTCTACTACTGACCAATCACCAAACAGCGCCAGTGACAGACAAAGCAGCTGTACTATGTCATTCAGTCAAGAATACGGAGAATGTTTCAGACAGAGAAAAGATATGAACATTGCTTCATCTACTGGTGCCTGTGGCATGCTGTGTAGTTGTTTTGAATTGGTGAACCTCTAATGCAGAATGTATCTGAAAGCTCTGAAACTAACTGTTACCAACTAATAGTAACTGCTAATAAAACTGTAAATACCTGCAGTATGAGTTGAAAGCAGTTTGAAAGTGAAACACTGTGTTAGATGACTTACTGTAGGAGGTGGTTATGGGTAGATGTAGCAGCAGTTAGATGACTTACTGTATGAGGTGGTTATGGGTAGATGTAGCAGCAGTTAGATGACCTACTGTATGAGGTGGTTATGGGTAGATGTAGCAGCAGTTAGACGACTTACTGTATGAGGTGGTTATGGGTAGATGTAGCAGCAGTTAGATGACTTACTGTATGAGGTGGTTATGGGTAGATGTAGCAGCAGTTAGATGACTTACTGTATGAGGTGGTTATGGGTAGATGTAGCAGCAGTGTGTTAGATAACTTACTGTATGAGGTGGTTATGGGTAGATGTAGCAGCAGTGTGTTAGATGACTTACTGTAGGAGGTGGTTATGGGTAGATGTAGCAGCAGTGTGTTAGATAACTTACTGTATGAGGTGGTTATGGGTAGATGTAGCAGCAGTGTGTTAGATGACTTACTGTATGAGGTGGTTATGGGTAGATGTAGCAGCAGTTAGACGACTTACTGTATGAGGTGGTTGTGGGTAGATGTAGCAGCAGTGTGTTAGATAACTTACTGTATGAGGTGGTTATGGGTAGATGTAAGAGCAGTGTTAGATGACTTACTGTATGAGGTGGTTATGGGTAGATGTAACAGCAGTGTTAGATGACTTACTGTGTGAGGTGGTTATGGGTAGATGTAGCAGCAGTTAGATGACTTACTGTATGAGGTGGTTATGGGTAGATGTAGCAGCAGTTTTAGATGACTTACTGTATGAGGTGGTTATGGGTAGATGTAGCAGCAGTTAGATGACTTACTGTATGAGGTAGTTATGGGTAGATGTAACAGCAGTGTGTTAGATGACTTACTGTGTGAGGTGGTTATGGGTAGATGTAGCAGCAGTTAGATGACTTACTGTATGAGGTGGTTATGGGTAGATGTAGCAGCAGTGTTAGATGACTTACTGTGTGAGGTGGTTATGGGTAGATGTAGCAGCAGTTAGATGACTTACTGTATGAGGTGGTTATGGGTAGATGTAGCAGCAGTGTTAGATGACTTACTGTATGAGGTGGTTATGGGTAGATGTAGCAGCAGTTAGATGACTTACTGTATGAGGTAGTTATGGGTAGATGTAACAGCAGTGTGTTAGATGACTTACTGTATGAGGTGGTTATCGGTAGATGTAGCAGCAGTTAGATGACTTACTGTATGAGGTGGTTGTGGGTAGATGTAGCAGCAGTTAGATGACTTACTGTATGAGGTGGTTATGGGTAGATGTAGCAGCAGTTAGATGACTTACTGTATGAGGTGGTTATGGGTAGATGTAGCAGCAGTGTGTTAGATTACTTACTGTAGGAGGTAGTTATGGGTAGATGTAACAGCAGTGTGTTAGATGACTTACTGTATGAGGTGGTTATCGGTAGATGTAGCAGCAGTTAGATGACTTACTGTATGAGGTGGTTATGGGTAGATGTAGCAGCAGTTAGATGACTTACTGTATGAGGTAGTTATGGGTAGATGTAACAGCAGTGTGTTAGATGACTTACTGTATGAGGTGGTTATCGGTAGATGTAGCAGCAGTTAGATGACTTACTGTATGAGGTGGTTATGGGTAGATGTAGCAGCAGTTAGATGACTTACTGTATGAGGTGGTTATGGGTAGATGTAAGAGCAGTGTGTTAGATTACTTACTGTATGAGGTGGTTATGGGTAGATGTAGCAGCAGTTAGACGACTTACTGTATGAGGTGGTTATGGGTAGATGTAGCAGCAGTGTTAGATTACTTACTGTATGAGGTAGTTATGGGTAGATGTAGCAGCAGTTAGACGACTTACTGTATGAGGTGGTTATGGGTAGATGTAGCAGCAGTGTTAGATTACTTACTGTATGAGGTAGTTATGAGTAGATGTAGCAGCAGTTAGATGACTTACTGTATGAGGTGGTTATGGGTAGATGTAGCAGCAGTTAGATGACTTACTGTATGAGGTGGTTGTGGGTAGATGTAGCAGCAGTGTGTTAGATTACTTACTGTATGAGGTGGTTAAGGGTAGATGTAACAGCAGTGTTAGATGACTTACTGTAGGAGGTGGTTATGGGTAGATGTAGCAGCAATGTTAGATGACTTACTGTAGGAGGTGGTTATGGGTAGATGTAGCAGCAGAGCTCACACACTAAATTTATAAGCGTAACCCTTACAACATGCACACGGTGAGGGTGTGACTGGGGTGTGATGGAAGCAGGCAGAGAAGGGTGGAGTCCATGCTGCAGTAGGGGCGGGGCTTGTCTGGTCCTCTGACCAATCGGTGAGTGTGGTGGCGTGATGACAGGTACACAGACAAATGAAGCACAAGGACTCAGAGAGGATGGTTTCAGCTGTGACTTTATTACAGTTACCACTGTCACATTCACAGAGAGAGGGATGGAGAGAGGAAGAGAGCGAGACGGAGAAAGATGAGAAGAATGGAGAGAGGAAGAGACGAAGAGAGGGAATGGGAGAGATGAAGAGCAAGAGACAGAGATAAATACAAGGTAGGAGAAATAGAGAGCAATAGAAGTGAGTCCATATGACTGGAACAGAGGAACATCCTGATATGGGCATGTGAGAGTGGCTTACAGGACGGAATGGGAGCATGTGTGGGGGTCGGCTTGGCAAGACAGAAACAGGAAATAAAAAAAAACGAGCTTAAAAACTCAAAGAAAAGCTGAGAATAGAAGGCTGTGGTCATTTTCATAAAGACACTACTGCCTGAACTCACCCATTTACATTCCTCCCTCCCTCCTTGTCATCAGATGAGCTCTAATGAAACTTATCTCAAATCAATCACGCCGACCACTCGTCTCTCATACACACAATTCCTTGCAGAAAAAGCACACCAAGGCTCATCAATGTAACATGCACTGTGCTGTGCAAAATAGAGCTTCTCTTAGTAAAATATGTCTCCTCCACTTCTAACTAACCTTAGCAAATATACGCTGACATTCTGCAACTATCATCTACTCTGGCCCGGAGAATAGGGAGAGCTTCCATTATGTGTGTTTGTGCATGGGTGAGCATGTGTAGGACTTGTGTGCAGGGCATGCATGTGTACAAAAGGACCCGTTCTGAGAAATGTTTGGAGATGAGTGTGTGCACGTATGGATTTCAAACGGCTCTAACGGCTGTTCAGTTGATATCGACAAAAACGAACCAAAAACAGACCTAGACAGACGGATGAACAGATGGTGAAACTCAAAAGTCATGAGGACCGCCAGTCTTTATTGGAAACGGGGGGAAATACAAAAAACAGAATAATAATATAATACAATATAACAAAAACAGAGAGAGAAACAGACAGAGGGTGGGAGGAGAGGGGGTGAAAGGGGGGCGTCAAGGTGAAGGAGGGGGCGGTGTGTGTGTGTCCGTGTGTGTGTGTGTGTGTGTGTGTGTGGAGGCAGAAGTTAGGAATTGAAGGAGCTCTTACACGCAGCCTTTATGGCGCCACAGTTAATGGGCACAAAGGGGCGCCGCGCAGCGCGTCGCAGTCTGATGATGTCGCGGCACATGTGGCGTGCCAGCTTGGTGAGGCGGGTTGCCTGCAGCAGGAAGGCCTGCTTTGTCTTCGTGGAGGACTTGGGGCTGCCGCTGTTTCGCACCGGCACCATGTGACTGGACTGGCGGGGGCCGTGGCCACGCGACCGAGGCTCCTAGAGGGAGAGAGTGCCAACATGAGTACCTGTTCTGTATGACGGAGAAAAACAACTGTCCTACATTATATATTTATCAGAATGTTCAGTAACATTGATTCAGCAGAATAAGCCCCTGGGGTACAGTAGTTAAAGGTGAGGTCTTACGTTGGGCACAGGGCTGGGTGGGGTCTTCTCCTCGGGCCCCTCCGCTCTGCTTGGCATCTTAAGGCCACCGTACTTCTTCCAGTACATCCAGCACGACACACACAGGCGACACTGCATGTTGGGTGGCCCCCACGAATACCACTGGGCTGATTGCGTCGCTGTACACACACACATTCTGCATGTTAGGACTCATACACCTCATCAAAGCATAATCAATAAACATTATCAATATCTAACAGTTGATCGATAAGTCATCCTCTTAAACACTCTGAGTGTTTAAGGTGAGGGATGGAGAGCTGGATGGATGAAGGACTACTTACAGTAGCAGCTCTCGCAGGCTCGTCCTCCCCCCGCTGCATGGTAGGCTCCAGGCCCCGCCCCATTCACCGTCGCCATCTTCCCATTGGTCACTGAGATCTGGTTAGGGTTGGGCTTATTGCTGCGAAACAAGAGGGAGGTAGATACACAACAACTCTTCAACATGAATCCTCTAATGCTGAAGACACACTGTCTATGGACATGATTGTGCACCAACACTCACACACAAACACTTAGACAGACACTCAATCAATAAAACACACACACACACACACACACTTACTATGTGGGGATGTAAACCTGCTTCAGTTTGCTTTCTGCTTCTGCTGCCTTCAGTCTCTTCTGCTCAAAGAGAAAGACAGAGAGGAGGGTTAGACTACTAGCCAATAAGACCAGAGGACTGTTTGGCACTGGATGCTGCGGTGTGGCTAACAGCTAGGTTAGCTAGGTTAGCTAGGTTTGCTAGCTAGCTAGCAGGAGTGGGTTAGAGATACAGAGACTGACCTGCTGTACGTATCGGTCTGTTGTCTTCCACATGTAATAATACTCTATTATACTGGTCAGAGACTTCCACGGTAGCTAAAGAGAAGGAAAAAGAGAGAGATAGTATTAACGTATATGTTTTTTTATGTCTGTGTCAGATCCCTCATGGATATTGATGAGCAGGCCGACCAGGGTTATTCTGAAACCTACTCAGACGCAAACACACACACAAATAAGATGGCGCCATACTGTATGGCTGCCATCTTGCGAGCTCCAACCCAACTTTGCTATTTAGTGATTATTTTAGCATTTATCCGTACTTTTTTTTTGCACAAAATGACTGACAAGAACGTTTGAACATCAGATCGGCAGTTACTAACCTAATTCCGGCATCAACTTAGACTCATCTGCTCGTTGTATAATTCTGACCCAATTTTCCCGGCTATCCAAGAGGAAATGCCGGCGACAAAGAAGCAGGAGAGGGGAGCTAGTCTCTTAATAATAAGATGGGTGTTCTCCGATCGCAGATTTTCTACCAACAGGACTCTAGAAACTGCAATATTCTCTGCTTTTCTGAAACGTGGCTTTCGGACAAGATAATCCCCTGTGGCTATCCAAATCAAAGTATTCCCCATTCACTGAGCAGACAGGACATTGGATTCAGGGAAGTTAAGAGGGGGAGGGGTATTCCTCTTCATCAACAACAAATGGTGTGCTGAACTCTCGACCCATTGTTCACCCGTCTTGGAATACCTGATGGTCAAATGTCAACCTTTTATCTCCCAAGAGTTTTCAGCTGTTATTGTGACTGCTGTATATATATACACATATATACACGCACACATATATTCCAGCTCAGGACAAGAAAAAGAAGCAGGCACTTAACAAACTGTACGAGGCTATAAACAAGCAGAAAACCATGCGGATGACACACAGCTGTACATTTCAATGAAACATGGTGAAGCCCCAAAATTGCCCTCGCTAGAAGCCTGTGTTTCAGACATAAGGAAGTGGATGGCTGCAAACTTTCTACTTTTAAACTCGGACAAAACAGAGATGCTTGTTCTGGGTCCCAAGAAACAAAAAGATATTCTGTTGAATCTGACAATTAATCTTAATGGTTGTACAATCGTCTCAAATAAAACTGTGAAGGACCTCGGCGTTACTCTGGACCCTGATCTTTCTTTTGACGAACATATCAAGACTGTTTCAAGGACAGCTTTTTTCCATCTACGTAACATTGCAAAAATCTGAAGCTTTCTGTCCAAAAATGATGCAGAAAAATTTATCCATGCTTTTGTTACTTCTAGGTTAGACTACTGCAATGCTAATGCTAATAAACTTTAGTTAGTGCTAAATACGGCTGCTAGAATCCTGACTAGAACCAAAAACAAATATCATATTACTCCAGTGCTAGCTTCCCTACACTGGCTTCCTGTCAAGGCAAGGGCTGATTTCAAGGTTTTACTGCTAACCTACAAAGCATTACATGGGCTTGCTCCTACCTACAGTGCCTTGCGAAAGTATTCGGCCCCCTTGAACTTTGCGACCTTTTGCCACATTTCAGGCTTCAAACATAAAGATATAAAACTGTATTTTTTTGTGAAGAATCAACAACAAGTGGGACACAATCATGAAGTGGAACGATATTTATTGGATATTTCAAACTTTTTTAACAAATCAAAAACTGAAAAATTGGGCGTGCAAAATTATTCAGCCCCTTTACTTTCAGTGCAGCAAACTCTCTCCAGAAGTTCAGTGAGGATCTCTGAATGATCCAATGTTGACCTAAATGACTAATGATGATAAATACAATCCACCTGTGTGTAATCAAGTCTCCGTCTAAATGCACCTGCACTGTGATAGTCTCAGAGGTCCGTTAAAAGCGCAGAGAGCATCATGAAGAACAAGGAACACACCAGGCAGGTCCGAGATACTGTTGTGAAGAAGTTTAAAGCCGGATTTGGATACAAAAAGATTTCCCAAGCTTTATACATCCCAAGGAGCACTGTGCATGCATTAATATTTAAATGGAAGTAGTATCAGACCACTGCAAATCTACCAAGACCTGGCCGTCCCTCTAAACTTTCAGCTCATACAAGGAGAAGACTGATCAGAGATGCAGCCAAGAGGCCCATGATCACTCTGGATGAACTGCAGAAATCTACAGCTGAGGTGGGAGACTCTGTCCATAGGACAACAATCAGTCGTAAATTGCACAAATCTGGCCTTTATGGAAGAGTGGCAAGAAGAAAGCCATTTCTTAAAGATATCCATAAAAAGTGTAGTTTAAAGTTTGCCACAAGCCACCTGGGAGACACACCAAACATGTGGAAGAAGGTGCTCTGGTCAGATGAAACCAAAATTGAACTTTTGGCAACAATGCAAAACGTTATGTTTGGCGTAAAAGCAACACAGCTGAACACACCATCCCCACTGTCAAACATGGTGGTGGCAGCATCATGGTTTGGGCCTGCTTTTCTTCAGCAGGGACAGGGAAGATGGTTAAAATTGATGGGAAGATGGATGGAGCCAAATATAGGACCATTCTGGAAGAATGAGAAGAAGAATCTGGAATTCTTCCATCTGGAAGAACCTGATGGAGTCTGCAAAAGACCTGAGACTGGGACGGAGATTTGTCTTCCAACAAGACAATGATCCAAAACATAAAGCAAAATCTACAATGGAATGGTTAAAAAATAAATATATCCAGGTGTTAGAATGGCCAAGTCAAAGTCCAGACCTGAATCCAATCGAGAATCTGTGGAAAGAACTGAAAACTGTTGTTCACAAATGCTCTCCATCCAACCTCATTGAGCTCGAGCTGTTTTGCAAGGAGGAATGGAGAAAAAAATTCAGTCTCTCGATGTGCAAAACTGATAGAGACATACCCCAAGCGACTTACAGCTGTAATCGCAGCAAAAGGTGGCGCTACAAAGTATTAACTTAAGGGGGCTGAATAATTTTGCACGCCAATTTTTCAGTTTTTGATTTGTTAAAAAAGTTTGAAATATCCAATAAATGTCGTTCCACTTCATGATTGTGTCCCACTTGTTGTTGATTCTTCACAAAAAAAGACAGTTTTCTATCTTTATGTTTGAAGCCGGAAATGTGGCAAAAGGTCGCAAAGTTCAAGGGGGCCGAATACTTTCGCAAGGCACTGTATCTCTCTGATTTGGTCCTGCCGTACATACCTACACGTACGCTACAGTCACAAGACGCAGGCCTCCTAATTGTCCCTAGAATTTCTAAGCAAACAGCTGGAGGCAGGGCTTTCTCCTATAGAGCTCAATTTTTATGGAATGGTCTGCCTACCAATAAAAGAGACGCAGACTCGGTCTCAACCTTTAAGTCTTTACTGAAGACTCATCTCTTCAGTGGGTCATATGATTGAGTGTAGTCTGGACCAGGAGTGTGAAGGTGAACGGAAAGGCTCTGGAGCAACGAACCGCCCTTGCTGTCTCTGCCTGGCCGGTTCCCCTCTTTCCACTGGGATTCTCTGCCTCTAACCCTATTACAGGGGCTGAGTCACTGGCTTACTGGTGCTCTTTCATGCCGTCCCTAGGAGGGGTGCGTCACTTGAGTGGGCTGAGTCACTGATGTGATCTTCCTGTCTGGGTTGGCGCCCACCCCTTGGGTTGTGCCGTGGCAGAGATCTTTGTGGGCTATACTCGGCCTTGTCTCAGGATGGTAAGTTGGTGGTTGAAGATATCCCTCTAGTGGTGTGGGGGCTGTGCTTTGGCAAAGTGGGTGGGGTTATATCCTTCCTGTTTGGCCCTGTCCGGGGGTATCATCGGATGGGGCCACATTGTCTCCTGACCCCTCCTGTCTCAGCCTCCAGTATTTATGCTGCAGTAGCTTATGCGTCGAGGGGCTAGGGTCAGTTTGTTATATCTGGAGTACTTCTCCTGTCTTATCCGGTGTCCTGTGTGAATTTAAGTATGCTCTCTCTAATTCTCTCTTTCTCTGAGGACCTGAGCCCTAGGACCATGCCTCAGGACTACCTGGCATGATGACTCCTTGCTGTCCCCAGGCCACCTGGCCGTGCTGCTACTCCCGTTTCAACTGGCCGCGGCTATGGAATCCTGACCTGTTCACCGGTCGTGCTACCTGTCCCAGACCTATTATTTGACCATGCTGGTCATTTATGAACATTTGAACATCTTGGCCATGTTCTGTTATAATCTTCACCCGGCACAGCAAGAAGAGGACTGGCCACCCCTCATATCCTGGTTCCTCTCTAGGTTTCTTCCTAGGTTTTGGCCTTTCTAGGGAGTTTTTCCTAGCCAACATGCTTCAACACCTGCATTGCTTGCTGTTTTGGGTTTTAGGCTGGGTTTCTGTACAGCACTTTGAGATATCAGCTGATGTGCTATATAAATACATTTGATTTTGATTTGGAAGGCTAAAAGAACTGGTCGTCTAGTGCGTTCGGAACAGAGAATAAAGGGGGCAGGTTTCTGGGCATGGAAGGATAGATTCAAGGCATAATGTACAGACAAGGGTATGGTAGGATGTGAGTACAGTGGAGGTAAGCCTAGGCATTGAGTGACGATGACAGAGGTGTTCTCTAGAAGCACCATTTAAGCCAGGTGTGGTCACCGCATGTGTGGGAGGTGGAACAACAGGCATATTGAGCAGGACTGGAGGCTCTACAGTGAAATAAGACAAAGATTACTAACCAAAACAGCAATAGACAAGGCATATTGACATTAGGGAGAGGCATGTGTAGCCGAGTAATCATAGGGTCCAGTGAGTAGCTCGGCGAGCTGGAGGCACGGAGATTCAGACAGCTAGCAGGCCGGGGCTAGCAGCAGGCTAGCAGATGGGCCTCGGGGACGTCGCAACGGGGTGGGCCTGTTGAAACCCCCTCGGACGGTTACGCCGGCAGACCAGTCATGATGGATCGGCAGGGCTCCCTGTCGGCAGCAAAGTGTCCAGGCCAATTGGCAAAAGAGGTATTGAAGCCCAGGAATTCTTGATAGATCTATTCGGCTAGCCGGGAGATGGGCATAGATTCGAGGCTAGCTCCAGGCTAACTGGTGCTTGCTTCGGGACAGAGAAGTTAGCCAGGAGTAGCCACTCGGATAATAGCTAGCTAACTGCAATGATCCGGAGTAAAGGTTCAGAGCTTGCGGTAGGAATCTGGAGATATGGTGGAGGAAAGCAGTCCGATATGCTCTGGGTTGATGTTGCGCTGTGCAGGTTGGCAGGACTTGACCTGGCTGAAGCTGGCAGATGTCCCAGTTAACGGTGATGGCTAACTAGCAGTGGCTAACTGACTACTAGCTGACTAGCTTGAACGGGGTTACGGTTCTAAAGTATATAAAAATAGCAGATCCATATAGCATTGGGTGAGGCAGGTTGCAGGAGAGTATGTTCAGTCCGTAGATCGAATTTTTTTAAATAAAAAAATATATACGAAGAAAGAAATTATATATACAGTTGAAGTCAGAAGTTTACATACACTTAGGTTGGATTCATTAAAACTTGTTTTTCAACCACTCCAAAAATGTATTGTTGTTAACAAACTATAGTTTTGGCAAGTCGGTTAGGACATCTACTTTGTGCATGACACAAGTCATTTTTCCAACAATTGTTTACAGACAGATTATTTAACTTATAACTCATTGTATCACAATTCCAGTGGGTAAGAAGTTTGCATACACCAAGTTGACTGTGCCTTTAAACAGCTCGGAAAATTCCAGAAAATTATGTCATGGCTTTAGAAGCTTCTGATAGGCTAATTGACATAATTTGAGGCAATTGGAGGTGTACCTGTGGATGTATTTCAAGGCATACCTTCTAACTCAGTGCCTCTTTGCTTGACATCATGGGAATTTCTAAAGAAATCAGCCAAACCCTCCACAAGGCACCAAAATTGTAGACCTCCACAAGTATGGTTCATCCTTGGGAGCAATTTCCAAACGTTCATCTGTACAAACAATAGTACGCAAGTATAAACACCATGAGACCATGCAGCCGTCATACCGCTCAGGAAGGAGATGCGTTCTGTCTCCTAGAGATGAACATACTTTGGTGCAAAAAGTGCAAATCAATCCCAGAACAACAGCAAAGGACCTTGTGAAGATGCTGGCGGAAACAGGAACAAAAGTATCTATATCCACATAACCTGAAAGGCCGCTCAGGAAGGAAGAAGCCACTGCTCCAAAACCGCCATAAAAAAGACAGACTACGGTTTGCAACTGCACATGGGGACAAACATTTTACTTTTTGGAGAAATGTCCTCTGGTCTGATGAAACAAAAATAGAACTGTTTGACCATAATGACCATCGTTGTGTATGGAGGAAAAAGGGGGATGCTTGCAAGCCGAAGAACACCATCCCAACCGTGAAGCACGGGGGTGGCAGCATCATGTTGTGGGGGTGCTTTGCTGCAGGAGGGACTGGTGCACTTCACAAAATAGATGGCTTCATGAGGTAGGAAAATTATATGGATATATTGAAGCAACATCTCAAGACATCAGTCAGGAAGTTAAAGCTTGGTCACAAATGGGTTTTCCAAATGGACAATGACCCCAAGCATACTTCCAAAGTTTTGACAAAATGGCTTAAGGACAACAGAGTCAAGGTATTGGAGTGGCCATCATAAAGCCCTGACCTCAATCCTATAGAAATTTGTGGGCAGAACTGAAAAGGCGTGTGCGAGCAAGGAGGCCTACAAACCTGACTCAGTTACACCAGCTCTGTCAGGAGGGATGGGCCAAAATTCAAAACTTGTTGTGGGAAGCTTGTGGAAGGCTACCCGAAAGGTTTGACCCAAGTTAAACAATTTAAAGGCAATGCTACCAAATACTAATTTAGAGCATGTAAACTTCTGACCCACTGGGAATGTGATGAAAGCTGAAATGAATCGTTCTCTCTACTATTATTCTAACATTTCACATTCTTAAAATTAAGTGGTGATCCTAACTGACCTAAGACAGACAGGGAACTTTTACCAGGATTTTATGTCAGGAATTGTGAAAAACAGGTTAAATGTATTTGGCTAAGGTGTATGTAAACTTTCAACTTCAACTGTACAAGGGACGGGACAAGACAATTGAAACATCCCACTGCTATGCCATCTTGGATTACCAAGTACTTGGCAGTCTGGTGAAGTACACTTCCAAGCAAGGGCTTTGGAATGGAGATGCAATATGGCAGTCGTGCCAACATATCTCATCAGCCACATTGTGGTTGAAAACATTTTTGGGGGATGCGATGGATCATTGGGGATCATTCAATATTCCCTTTCTTTTGTTGTTCAGTGAAATCCTCCCATATGAAGAGTCAACTCATTTAATTAAAGTTCAATTCGTAACTAAATCGTTTTAAAAATTTCTATTGGAAGGATTTTATAATTTTATGATGAGGTAAAAGGTTTATGTTTGTCACGCCCTGACCTTAGAGAGCCGTTTTATTTCTCTATTTGGAGCGGGTCAATAAGCTTCAAGGTCAGGGTGTGATGTGGGGTGGGCATTCTATGTTTTGTTTTTCTATGATTTTGTATTTCTATGGTTTGGCCAGGTATGGTTCTCAATCAGGGACAGCTGTCTATCGTTGTCTCTGATTGGGAACCATACTTAGGTAAGCCCTTTCCCTCCTTTCAGTGTGGGAAGTTCTTTGTTTTTGGCACATGGCCCTTAAGCTTCACGGTTGTTTTGTATTGTTTATTGTTTTTGTCGGCGTCATCCTAAATAAAAGGAATATGTACGCTCGCTGCGCTTTGGTCCTCTTCATTCCACGGCCGTGACAATGTTTAGGTCTCCAAATGATATGGTAAATATATCCTATGCAAAATACATTTAAATGGTATTAATATTAATTTGCATGTATTTCCGTTAAATCCCATATATTCCCGTTAATTCCCATGGAAAGTTTCCACCTCTGAATATTCCCCAAAATGTGCAACCCTACCTCTGCCACACTGACCCTCAACACATGGGCCCCACAGGGGTGTGTGCTTAGTCCCCTCCGGTAGTCCCTGTTCACCCACGACTGCATGGCCATGCACGACTCAAACATCAACATCAAGTCTGCTGACGACACGACGGTGGTAGGCCTGATCACCGGCGACGATGAGACAGCCTACAGGAAGGTCAGTGACCTGGCAGTGTGTACATATCGTAAGAGTGGGGGTGTTAACCCCAGTGTCCCAAAAAAAAATCCCAATCTGGCTCTAATACCATCATGGCCACCGAATCATCCCCAGCTTCCAATTGGCTCATTTGTCCCCCCTTCTCTACCCTTTAACTATACCCCAGGTTGTTGCTGTAAAATGAGAATGTATTCTCAGTCAACTTACCTGGTAAAATAAGGATTTAAAAAATAAAGTGTGGTGCCAATACATCAACGTCTCCCTCAACGTCAGCAAGACATAATATCTGATCATCGACTACAGGAAACGGGGAGCAAGCACGCCCCCTATCCACATCAACGGGACTGCAGTGGAGCGGGTCAATAAGCTTCAAGTTCCTCTGTGTCCAAATCACTAAGGCAGCGTTTCCCAAACTCGGTCCTCGGGACCCCAAGGGGAGCACATTTAGTGTTTTGCCCTAACACTACACGGTTGATTAAAAAGATCAAACATTTATTGAATAGTTGATTTGAATCATATGTGTAGCGCTAGGTCAGAAACCAAAACACTGCTTGGGGTCCCGAGGATCGAGTTTGGGAAACCCTGCACTAAGGACTTCAAATGGAACACATACACACAAACAGTCGTGAAGACCCTCAGGAGGTTGAAAAGATCTGGCATGGGCCCTCTAATCCTCAAAAGGTTCTACAGCAGAGGGTGGTGCAGACAGCCCAGTACACCACTGGGGCCGAGCTCCCTGCCATCCAGGAACTCTATACCAGGCGATGTGAAAGGAAAGCCCGGAAAAGACTCCAGCCACCCAAGCCATAGACTATTCTCTCTGTTTCCGCACGGCAGTACCAGAGCAACAAGTCTGACACCAACAGGATCCTGAACAGCTTCTATACCCAAGCCGTAAGACTGCTAAATAGCTAACAGAATGGCTACATGGACTATGTGAGTTCACCCTTGATTGTATTTATTTTTCTCTCCATCACTCCACTATCCCTGTCCCCTAACCCCTATACATATCTACCTCCATCACTCCACTATCCCTGTCCCCTAACCCCTATACATATCTACCTCCATCACTCCACTATCCCTGTCCCCTAACCCCTATACATATCTACCTCCATCACTCCACTATCCCTGTCCCCTAACCCCTATACATATCTACCTCCATCACTCCAGTATCCCTGTCCCCTGACCCCTATACATATCTACCTCCATCACTCCAGTATCCCTGTCCCCTGACCCCTATACATATCTACCTCCATCACTCCAGTATCCCTGTCCCCTGACCCCTATACATATCTACCTCCATCACTCCACTATCCCTGTCCCCTGACCCCTATACATATCTACCTCATCACTCCAGTATCCCTGTCCCCTATACAAATCTACCTCCATCACTCCAGTATCCCTGTCTCCTTCCCCCTATACATATCTACCTCCATCACTCCAGTATCCCTGTCCCCTGACCCCTATACATATCTACCTCCATCACTCCAGTATCCCTGTCACCTTCCCCCTATACATATACCTATATCACTCCACTATCCCTGTCCCCTGACCCCTATACATATCTACCTCCATCCCTCCACTATCCCTGTCCCCTAACCCCTATACATATCTACCTCCATCACTCCAGTATCCCTGTCCCCTGACCCCTATACATATCTACCTCCATCACTCCAGTATCCCTGTCACCTTCCCCCTATACATATACCTATATCACTCCACTATCCCTGTCCCCTGACCCCTATACATATCTACCTCCATCCCTCCAGTATCCCTGTCCCCTAACCCCTATACATATCTACCTCCATCACTCCACTATCCCTGTCCCCTAACCCCTATACATATCTACCTCCATCACTCCAGTATCCCTGTCACCTTCCCCCTATACATATACCTATATCACTCCACTATCCCTGTCCCCTGACCCCTATACATATCTACCTCCATCCCTCCAGTATCCCTGTCCCCTAACCCCTATACATATCTACCTCCATCACTCCACTATCCCTGTCCCCTAACCCCTATACATATCTACCTCCATCACTCCAGTATCCCTGTCCCCTGACCCCTATACATATCTACCTCCATCACTCCAGTATCCCTGTCACCTTCCCCCTATACATATACCTATATCACTCCACTATCCCTGTCCCCTGACCCCTATACATATCTACCTCCATCCCTCCAGTATCCCTGTCCCCTATACAAATCTACCTCCATCACTCCAGTATCCCTGTCACCTTCCCCCTATACATATACCTATATCACTCCACTATCCCTGTCCCCTGACCCCTATACATATCTACCTCCATCCCTCCACTATCCCTGTCCCCTAACCCCTATACATATCTACCTCCATCACTCCAGTATCCCTGTCACCTTCCCCCTATACATATACCTATATCACTCCACTATCCCTGTCCCCTGACCCCTATACATATCTACCTCCATCCCTCCAGTATCCATTCACTCTGTAAATAAGGTATTGGAACTGACCCTGTATATAGCTTCTTACTTTCTCGTGTGTTTTTGTTCTATCATACTTTAGTATTTTATAGTACTACTGGTATTGGTTACTGCACTGTTGGGAATGAGCAAGCAATCAAGGCATTTCACTGTACATGTGCACGTGACATTAAAAACAATGTACACACACACACTGCGACTGTGACTTACGAAGTCTTGTCTTATGTCGTTGAAGTCCTTTCCATATTTTTCCAGAGCCTCTTCAAACATGGCTGCCTCCGAGGCGCTCCACTCCTCCATCTCATCCCGACACAGCACCGGCCCACCGGACGGCACCAACACACTCAACGCACTGGACAGGTCGTAACCATGACGATGCAGCGTGTCCATCGCGTGGAACTACACACGGGGACACACGCAGGCAGATAGAAAGTTAGAGAAGGTTACATCCTTAGACAAACAGTCAAACTCGGGACAATACAAACGTGTGTGTGTGTGTGTGTCTATCACCAGTGTGATGTCTCGTGAGGCGGCGGCTGCACTCGCATGTAGACTGGGCTGTCTGACCGAACTGCTACAGTCCAGCGCCCTGGCAAACGTCCCCACCGCCCTACAAGCACACAGTTTTAATGTCAGGGCTAGAGATCAAGGGTCTTCGGTACGGAAAACGAACCAAGAGGTCAGGGATTAGAGGTTAAAGGTCGTACCGTGCCACCACCAGGAACTGGTCTATCTGTTTGCTGGAGAGAGGACAGTCAGGATCCCATAGCTTCTCTTCTAGCTTTGATTGGTCACGTTCATCTGAGTCACCTACGAAGAGATACAGTCAGTCAATGGGGGTGGGGGGGTTGTGTGTGTGTGTGTGTGTGTGTGTGTGTGTGTGTGTGTGTGTGTGTGTGTGTGTGTGTGTGTGTGTGTGTGTGTGTGTGTGTGTGTGCCTACCCTCCTGTAGCATGTCAGGTACGTCAGCCTGAAAGCGTGGTCCCACTCTGATCTCTCCTTTATCAGCCAACAGTGTCTTCTGGGTAGGGTCGTAGACCAGCGAGTAGAAGAACATATCCTATGGAAAACACATATTTTTACAACACATACACACACACACACAAAGCTGACACATGAGAATGGTATGGGAGGCATTTTATTGGCAGGTGTGAACCTACCAACACCTACACACAACCCCTCTTACCTCTTTGTCCAGGTAGGAGAGAACAGCTTCCGTCTCATTCAACAATGCCACACTACACTTCCCCCTAAAAGAGAGAGACGGGGGGGGGGATGAGCACTGTTGTCTGTGGTACACGGTTTAATGGCTGGGTGAGTGTGCATCCTGGGGTACTGCCTGTTACAGCAGGGGGGATTGTGTGTGTGTGTGTGTGTGTGTGTGGGCTGGCACAATGACTGTATAACTGTGTCACCGACGGTTATGGATGAAGACAGTCATGAAAATAAAATGATCAGTTCCAGGCATTATTGTGAGCCGTCCTCCCCTCAGCAGCCTCCACTGATACGGTGCATTCAGAAAGTATTCAGACCCCTTGACATTTTCCACATTTTGTTAAGTTACAGCATTATTCTAAAATTGATTAAATAGTTTTTCTTCGCAATCAATCTACACACAATGCCCCATAATGACAAAGAAAAAACTGGTTATCAATTTGTCAATTTATATTTAATAAAAATGAAATTAAAACAGAAATCAGTATTCAGACTGACTCAGTACTTTGTTGAAGCATTTTTGGTAGCGATTACAGCCAGTCTTCTTGGGTATGACACTACAAGCTTGGCACACCTGCATTTGGTAAGTTTCTCCCATTCTTCTCTGCAGATCCTCTCAAGCTGTCAGGTGTTGTTATTTTCATGTCTCTCCAGAGATGGTCGATCGGGGTCAAGTCCGGGCTCTGGCTGGGCCACTCAAGGACATTCAGAGACCTGTCCACTCCTGCATTGTCTTGGCTGTGTGCATAGGGTTATTGTTCTGTTGGAAGGTGAACCTGCATCCCACTCTACGATCCTGAACGCTATGGAGAAGGTTTTCATCATGGATCTCTCTGTACTTTGTTCCGTTCATCTTTCCCTCGATCCTGACTAGTCTCCCAGTCCCTGCCACTGAAACACATCCCCACAGCATGATCCAGCTACCACCATGCTTCACCGTAGGGATGGTCCCAGGTTTCCTCCAGACGTGACGCTTAGCATTCATGGCAAAGAGTTCAATCTTGGTTTCATCAGACCAGCTAATCTTCTCATGGTCTGAGAGTCTTTAGGTGCCTTTTGGCAAACTCCAAGCGGGCTGTCATGTGCCTTTTACTGAGGAGT